>NC_084802.1:213055861-213355861 GCF_963169125.1 Humulus lupulus
AGTTTTCGTTCTGACAGGTTACTTCAAGTTTAAGTAATCTCAAATAAATCCTAATGCTCGGGGTCCCAAAAATGTCCCCGGGGGCAAAATAGTCAAAACTCTCAGAATTTCCTCCTGATCTCACTAACTCCCAATATATCATCAGATAATCATTCTCATTATCCATTATCCCAATAATTGACACCGCTATGACAAAACCGCTAACTTGCATCCTAAGATCGTCTCATGCCGAATAGCTCGAACATATCCACATAATAATGAGATCTCATCCACAATCACAAATATACACCAAAATATACAAACATGCCCTCAACAGGCCAAATTACCAAAATGCCCTTATAATGAAATGTGGACTCACATGCATGCATTTAACATCATATTATAATATAATTCACATAAACATGCATTTAATAGTTTAATGGCATAATAAAACAATTATGGCCCTCCCGACCTACTAATCAAACCATTAAACCGCATTAGGGATTTTGGAGCATTACAACTATCCCCTCCTTACAGAAATTTCGTCCTCGAAATTTACCCGAACAGCTCGGGATACTGATTCTGCATATTTGAATCCAGCTCCTAGGTCGCTTCCTCGACCTTGTTGTTCCTCCACAATACCTTAACCAAAGGTATCGTCTTATTCCTGAGGACCTTGTCCTTTCTGTCAAGTATCTGGATTGGCTACTCCTCATAGGAGAGATCTTCCTCAAGCTCCAGATCTTCATAGCTCAAAACATGAGTCACATGAGATACATACTTCCGAAGAGCTGAAACGTGAAACACGTTATGCACGACCGACAATGCCGGAGGTAAGGCCAACCTGTATGCCACCTGACCAATCCTCTCCAGGATCTCAAATGGACCTACAAATCTAGGGCACAACTTGCCCTTCTTCCCAAATCTCCTAACCCCTTTCCATGGCGAGACTCTAAGGAACACATAGTCTCTCACCTAGAACTCCACATTCATGCGCTTGGGATCTGCATAACTTTTCTGTCTACTTTGAGAAGCGAGCATCCGAGCTCTAATCTTCTTAATGGCCTCACTGGTCCTCTGAACTGCCTTAGGACCCAAGTATCTCCTTTCTCTTGTCTCATCCCAATGAATGGGAGATCTGCACTTCCTACCATACAACATCTCATAAGGTGCAACTCCAATGGTAGACTGATAACTGTTGTTGTAGGAAAACTCTATCAAAGGTAGATACTTACTCCAAGATCCACCAAAGTCCAGCACACATGCTCGCAGCATGTCTTCTAATATTTGAATCGTCCTCTCAGATTGACCATCTGTCTGAGGATGATAAGCAGTACTGAACTTCAATTGTGTTACCATTGCCTTCTGTAAACTCCCCCAGAACTTGGAAGTAAAAGTAGGGTCCCGATCTGACACGATCGACCTCAGCGCTCCATGGAGGCGCACGATCTCTCTCACATAGAGATTTGCGTACTGATCAATTGTATATGTAGTCCTCACTGGCAAGAAGTGAGCTGACTTGGTATAGCAATCCACTATAACCCAAATAGAATCATGCTGACCAATAGTCCTGGGTAACCCCACCACGAAATCCATTGTGATGTCCTCCCATTTCCACTCTGGGATATCCAGAGGATGCAATAACCCTGCCGGCCTCTTATGCTCAGCCTTGACTTGTGACATGTCAAGCACTTAGCCACATACTCTACTATATCCCTCTTCATCCCCGTCCTCCAATACAACGATCATTTCTACTTTTACAGAAAAATATCAGTAATACATCCAAACCATAATGATTTTAAGGTCAAACAATAAGATAAATCTTACATAGTCCATTCTCTCTTGCTCATTGATGAATTCTTCTTTCTCCTCGCAGGTGTGGAATTGCTTCCAGCTTTCAATGTAACCCGGTACATTCCCAAATTTTGAGTTCGCCTGAACATAAAGAAACAACTTATTAGATAAATAATTTATTAATAAATAAAATTTATATTTCTTTTTGTTACCTACTTTATCGTGATAGACAACCACAAACGACTTCGATCCTTGAGTAGAAGGATACTTCATCATATCCCTATTGGCTTGATTCTTTTCGGCCCGTTTAATTGTTTTCTCATCTAGCCATAAGTCAATGCACTGTTTCCAATGTTCAACATTAACACCATTGTGGGGGTTGTTGATGACCCATTCTAAGTTCTTATCTTCACCATAAACTTTCTTGATGTTCGCCCTCCTACGCGTTTTCCTATCACGATATTTGATGTCAGCATCATCATCTATAACCTCAATAAGCTCATCATAGTCTGGTCGCCCTCCTATATCAAAATTGTGCTACATTTTGAAAACAAAAAATATTAGTAAAACGTCGTACCTCCAAAACACATATTATTTAGAAATATATTTGAATTATTTACCTTTACAGTGGTATAAAACAACTGTTTGTATTGATCAGGCACTGATTTCCAATTCGGAAAATATAGTGGTGATTTCCAAAAGATCATAGCAACAAATCAGATTCTATCCAATGTATGGATGCTGCAAAAAGCTTCAAACCAATCCCCAAAGTTGTTCCACCGAACCACAGTATAATCGGCCAGCACCTGAGTTAAACACAATCTCGCAAAAGGGCAAGTAACAAGACTGTGAAGAATGGTTTCCCGGGTTTGACAGACCGGGCATTGCTCCCCCACACCCACCCTTTTACTATAAAGCATAGAAAGTGTAGGCAAGCAATTGGACAAAGCCCTCCAAAGAAAATTCTTAACTTTAGGAGGGAGTTTTAAGTTCCACATCTTCTCCCAAAAGCCAAAATTGTCTACCACCATCCATCTACCATTCTTTACTTGTAACAACTTTGTTATCCCCATTTCCTCTCAGGGTTTTGGGCCCTCGCCCCGGCCCACGGTCAGAGGGACCGCTTCGGTATTTGGGCCCAATCCGCGGACTACGGACTGGGCCTGTGTAGAATGGTCCAGGAAGTACCTCCGGGTTCATGATTCGGCTCGAACGGTCCCGGCATTGTCCGGAGTGCCCCGGACCATTGCGGCCATCGCGTCCCGCTCCCGGGCCCAGAATGGTTCGGGCCCGAAGTAAACGCAGCGGGCCCAAGGTAAACGAACCTGGACCGCTTCATCCCCAGGCTATGGCCCAGGCGTCCAGGACACTGAAGCCGCCTCATTTCGCGTGGGTCTTGTCCCCCCACTTTTCACCTGCAGAAAGGGTCTCCTTGGGATTGTCTGCTGGCGTGTCAGGACTGCGCAGCCAAGTACTCTGACCGGTCTTGTCCCCTGAATCTGCCTCGTGATTCGAAGTGGTCAGAGCCAAAGTGCCGTTTTGTCGGGAGAATGCTTGCATCTCAGGGTAACTAATTGGGCCTGAGCTGGTTTGGGTTTGATGTACTATATATCTTTTTAGCTCGGGCCTCTACTAGGAAGGCCCCCTGTACACATATTCCAAATGGGCCCGGGTCAGGCCCGGCCCAAACCTGATGTCCCCCTCATTCTATAAATATAAGTTGTAATGCAACGTAGAAAGGGGAGAGAAGGCAGAAACTCTGCTCAAATACAGTTAAACAACTCCATTGTAAAAGCTTATTCTAGCTCTAATACAGACTTATATACAGACTCGTGGACTAAGGCTAGTTAATGCCCCAACCACGTAAAAATCTTGTGTCGATCCTCTATTCTCTTTATTATAATCAGTAAATATCCTTCTTTAAGATAGTTGCCGAAAATCTCGGTTTTGTTCCACCGAACCACAGTATAATCGGCCAGCACCTGAGTTAAACACAATCTCGCAAAAGGGCAAGTAACAAGATTGTGAAGAATGGTTTCCCGGGTTTGACAGACCGGGCATTGCTCCCCCACACCCACCCTTTTACTATAAAGCATAGAAAGTGTAGGCAAGCAATTGGACAAAGCCCTCCAAAGAAAATTCTTAACTTTAGGAGGGAGTTTTAAGTTCCACATCTTCTCCCAAAAGCCAAAATTTTCTACCACCATCCATCTACCATTCTTTACTTGTAACAACTTATATGCACTTTTGACAGAATAGGCACCAAAAGCCTCCTTGGACCAATACCAGGTGTCATCAGCCATATTAAAACTCAAGGGAATGCTATAGATGAACATTCTTTCTCTATCATGAAAAAGATCATCCTCAATATCTTTATCCCCCTCAATCAACCTCACCTTGAACAAGCTATTAACCTTCTTTCCAGGCAGCACATCAACAGAAGAGGAAACAAACGAGTTCTCCAAGTCAGGCAACCACGACTGTCCTAGTACATCAATTGAAGAAGTTTCACCACCTTCTGAGACTCCAAGAAACTTTTCCAAATGAAACTCAAATCGGAACCTATCTCAGGATCCAAAAACGAACCATTAGGATAGTAACACGCCTTGAAAACTCTTCCCACTATAGAGTTATTATGATTTAGCAATTGCCAGCCTTGCTTCCCAAGCATAGCCAAATTAAAATCTCTCAAGTTACGGAAACTTAACCCCCCTTTACTCTTGTGCAAGCACAACTTATCCCAACTTTTCCAATGAATCCCCTTTTCTTGGGATGAAATCGAGTGCCACCAAAACTTACTCATCAACCTGTCAATATCCTTACATAAGTCAAGAGGTAATAAAAATACACTCATAGCTTATGTAGGGATAGATTGAACAACAATTTTGAGCAAGATTTATTTTCCAGCTCAAGAAAGCAATTTTCTATCCCAACTTTGAATTCTTTTCCTCACTTTCTCTTTAAGAAATCCAAGAACAACACTCTTATTTCGGCCTAAGGTACTAGGAAAGCCCAAGTAAGTGCTACCTTCAGCTGCTTCCTGCATGTTCAAAATACTTAACACCCCATCATGAGTTCTCATCCGAGTATTAGTACTAAAAAAGATTGAGGACTTGTTCAAGTTGACCTTTTGACCTGAAATAATCTCAAACTTCTCCAGAGGCTCTATGACCCTTCTTGCTTCTCCATTTGTAGCTTTACAGTACAAGTATATGTCATCTGGAAAAAGCATGTGGGAAACCATTGGGGCACCCCTGGAAACTTTGCACCCATTCAACCATTTATCAGTCTCATATTTCCTAATAAGACCTGAAAATCCCTCAGCCCAAATGATAAACAGATAAGGAGATAATGGATCCCCTTGTTTAATACCACGTGTTGGAATAATAGGGCCCAAGACCTCCCCACTAAGGGAAATCTTGTAGGAAACCGTACCAACACACTCCAAAATTAGAATAATCCAAGTCTTAGAGAAACCCATTTTCCAAAGAATAGCCTGGAGAAAAGGCCATTCGATCATGTCCAATTTAAGCATCATATAACCCGACTTCCCTTGGTGCTTTCTCTTCAAATAATGATGAGCTTCAAAAGAGACCATAACATTGTTAGTAATCAGTCTTCCAGGAATAAAAGCACTCTGACATTTTGAGATAATTCTGGATAACAAATGTTTACCCAGATTTTCAGAAACTATATTAATACAAATTAAGCGAGATTAATGATAAAGGATTTAGAAGATATAAACAAGATTTTTACGTGGTTGGGGGCGTTAAAGAGCCTTAGTCCACGAGACAGCTGTATTAGAGCTTGGAAAGTCTATAACAATGGAGGTTTTCTCTTATTTTTAGCAGAGTAACTGTATACAAGCCAAAAAGAGATCCCTTCTCCAGTGCTCTGTCACCTGTATTTATAGGCTCATAGGAGCACTGGGCTTGGGCCGGGCTGACCAGGGCCCAACAAAGATATGAATACCACTGGCTTCTCTATCGGAAGCCCAATACAAAGGATAAAAATATAAAAGACAAACAATGATCAGAGCCCACTGGGGCAGCCCAAGACCTATCTATCACCCGACAAAATGGAGCTTTTGGTCTGGGCATTCCGAGTTACGAGGCAGATTCAGGGGACAAGATCAGTCAGGGTAGTGGCAGCACAGGTCTGAACCAGCTGCGTGCAATCCCGAGGTGGCCTTTTCCGCAGGTGAAACGTGGGACAACTCCCACGCGTCATGGGGCGGAGTTAGGGTATCAGATGCTTTATCCTGCCAACCCTGAACACTTGACCCGGGTTCATTTACCTCTGTCCCTCTTCGTTTACCGTAAGCTCGGATCATCTACATAGAGCCCCTCTGGGACCGTTTTCATACGTCTCGACCGTAACCCCAAACAGCTGTACGTCTCTCGGATGATCGTCCCGGATCATTCTTCCTGGCCACCGTCCAGGTCTGGACTCACACTTGGGCCATCGATGTCAGTCACTCCCTGCCAAACGGGCCTGGGCTGGGCCCAACCCCAATTGCCTAGTTAGTGGGCTTGGACCACCATCCCGGGCCCAAGGCAGAAATAGAGATAACAACAAAGATTTCATTCTATTTGCCACCACTTTAGAAGTAATTTTATACAAAACATTACACTGCGCAATAATTTTATTCAAGTAAAAGCGTCGCAATAATTTATTTATTATTTTGGCTTAAAATATTATATGGTGATAGCTTCACAACTCTAAAATTTAAGGATCTCTTATCCAAATAAGCTAATCATTTAATAGAAAGACCAGAAAAGTACAAAGAATTAATATTATATTATATTAATTAACGAATTACAAGGATTAATTATACACTATAAATTAATAATGTTAAACTTAGAAATGAATATATAATCAGTGAAACATAAAACGACTAAATCTATATATATAGTTTCAACTAATCAAGCCACTCAAAGCAACCCCTAGTCCTAGCTAATAAAGAGTAATGATAAGTGCACTTAAAATATACACCAAAATATTATAAATTGTGATGTGACAGTTTAGTCTAGCCAATCACATTTATTAAAATTAAGACTCATTGTTTTAAAAATTAACGACACGTCACTATATTTAAATTTTGAATACCTATTTTGGATGCACATATCATTAGTTAGCTAATAAAATACAATAACGAGGTTGCTTGTCAGACAAGGAAATTAATTAATTAATTAATTAGTAAGTATGTTTAGAAGTGAAACTCTTGTTTGGATCAAACGCCTGATAATACTCTCCAATTCCACCTCAATACAATCGATAGTTATCTTCACAGCTACCAATCTCTTATCAGCACTACGAAGCTCCATCGAATCATATATGTCGTACAAACTCTGTCCCGTATTATTATTACTCACACGCTTGAACTTAGAGTAACCAAGAAACGACGACGTTTTGGCGGATTTGATCTGGTCAAGCCCTAGCCAGGGCTTGTCAATGAGTGAGAACAGAGACTCAACGATGGAGATAGTGGTCACTCTCACTTCCCTCAACACATCAACGACAACAGAAAGATTGTCGTTTTTTACTGACGATGGAACGACAACGACGACGACCTGCTTGAGGGAGTTCAAGCAATTGAGAGTCTCTTTCTTCAACTTCTTTCTGTAACGATTGTAGTCTGAGATTTTGTTCTCGATATTGGTCAGTTCTCCAATGCTTAATCGGCGCAACGTGAACTGAAGATGTTGGAGATGTTCTTTCACGAGTAAGAGAACATCTTTCGAAACACCACAAACCTCCAACATTCTCAAAGATGCTTCTGAAACCTCGTCAACCCTTTTCTCTTGTCGTTTATAGTCCACCACCAGAGAACACTGTTGAACTAGTAATAGGTCGTTTGCAGAGTTGTGTAAGTTTCTCAAACCCTCAAAGTTCAACCGTCCCATAATATTTTTTTTTTCAAACTAAGAAAGAATGATATGAGATTATTTATTTTAAAGAGAATGAGAAAAAGCTTGAAATCCCTTTTGGTGATTTTATGTAATGAAGCTTATTAATTTGGTTATATATATATATATATATAATCGTATATACGTGATGTTGATCATGGATACAGATCTGAGATCTTGATTGGAAAAGGATAAGGAAGTATCGTTTTTTGTAGTACGGACGAGGATACCAGCTAAGAATATATACGAGACCAGACCATGTTTGTCTCAGGGAAGGTTCGTACGTTCATTAATAATTAGGATTAGATATATATATATTTATTGGATAATTCTCGTTGTTCTTTATCCCCGTAAATAGTTTTTGGTGCGATTTTTTTTATTACCGTATATATGGTAGTTGTTTAGAGCATCTACAAATTTTCAGAAAATTCTAAATAATTTACGGTACCAAAAACTAAATTCAAACATATTACTTTCTATGCACGTAAAAAAAATTAGTTACGTGTGAGAACTGAGCGGTAAGGCTTCAAGTGATGCTCCTATATTAAAATTATCCATTATTTATATATATATATATGTATATAGACAAAGAATTAGAATCCTCGTGTGTATAGTTGTTTAGATACGTGGTTATACATATATATTTATATTTTCTAGCTGATATGACTGATACATGCACGAAGGAAGAAGAGGATGACAGCTTAATTAACTAGTTTTTTAATTTATTTTAATTCACCTGAAAACAGACAAGAAATTTAATTAAAAAAGAGAGATATATTTAATTAAGCTTATTAGAAAACAATTAAACTAGTTTTGTCTGGCAATTACAGCTGTTCATGCAGGGTTTTGTTTTGGCTGTACGTACGATCGACATAGAATCTGAGATTAAGATTTTAAGATCTCTAAAGGGGTTTACATATATAGCTTCGTGTAAGGTTCCCATTTGAAACTTATTAATATATATGAATGAATTTTAGTGTGAAAGAGTGATATAAATATATATAAATAATGTACAGACATAACTTAGAAAATTTAGACAGGTGTCCACAAATTCAAATAACTGGTAAAAAAATTTAGATATTTGGTCAAAAAATTTAGATAATTAATCGAATTTAGACAGATATTATTTTGTAAAAAATTATCAAAAATAAGCTAAAGTGCAAAATTACTTAAAAAAAAAAAAAAAAGAGTATTTTCACAAACTATTCTCTTTATATATACAGAATAATGATATGTGCATCCAAATGTAGTTAGCTAAGCTAGTCTGTTATATCAATAAGCTAGTCTTTGTAATGTTAAGGTGCATATATATTAATAAGCTTATCTTTCCCGTTTGATTTTTTTTTTAAATGAAGTATTGTATTTAATATTTATTAGAATTGATAATATATATCGAGAAAATAAATATTATGATTTATTGATATGATGATGATTTTTAAAATATAAAATTAATTTTTACTGATTTTTATATATAAAAAAATTGGGGCAATGACCCATACACTTGGTCTGTACTTATAACTTGGGTGATCAGAAAATCATAAAAAAATAGTTCCAATTACCAATATTATTGATTAATGCATCGATCAAATTAACTTCAAATTTATTTAATAACAAATTATATTTGTGAGTATATGAATGTGTTGAGAAGAAGCGTCTAACTTAATTATATATATGTCCCAGAAAAAAACTGCAAGCATGATTTCATCAATATTTTATATTAATTAATAGCAATTTTTTTGTTTTTGTATATGTATATAAATTATAACTTCCAATCATATTATGTTTTTGATATTATCATAATTTTCAAGTATCTTTTATCATCTTACACTGATCTGCAGTGATATGACATTTTTTACACTTTTAGTTACACTTTATATTTGAAATTTTAGATTATATTTAGATTTAATTAGTGTAAGTACGCTATAAATAGTACTTTTGGCAGGGGGCACTTCTTGTCAAATTTCTTAACTTTGAATAAGTTAGTAAAATGGAAAATCTATTTGAAAGACATACATGTATAGCCACTTATATATATATATACATGTATAGCCACTTTTATATATATATATAGAAGATTTTTGAATGGTTATTACACTAGTTATATTTAAAAATTAATATGCATTTAAAAAATAAAAAATTTATAATCTTATATTTTCATAATAAATACACATTTTTTATCAGGTAATCCTTCCAAAATTTGAAAAATCAAAATTTATTTTTAGAAATATTAATTAACAACTAAAAATATGAATTATTGATCTTAATCTAATAATTAATATTAAAATAACTATCCATGTGTACTAACCATTAAAAATGCACTCATATATATATATATATACTCCTAATAATTAATAACAATATGAAAGATCTGGACTAAGCATACTATAATTATTATATATGTAGAAATTTCTCCATAATTTAAGAAGCAAAATATATGGAAACTAGGGACTAAAACTGGGTTTAAAATATATAAATATTTACTTCATGACAAAAATATACAAGAGATAAAAGTTATGTTATAAAGTGAAGACTACTTCATATTCTCTAAATACACATAAATATATTGATTTGCGGTGTGTACGTACGTAAAAGCAATTTAGTAGTAAATGGCGGTGGGGTGAGAGAATCCCATTCCAAAACCTAATTACAATGTACTTGTCTAAGAAAAATCAATCAATCAATATATATATATAATATAATATATATATATACACACATGTATTTAATTATATGGTTAGCAAGTTTTAGTTGACAAAATGAACCCATTTAAAAAAAAAGTCGTAGATTCATCACTTAGTGCCATGGCCACACAAGTTTAGAGAATGGGAATTTAATTAGGTAGCAATCCACCTATCTTTGGAAGTCAGTGATAAAAAAAAAATTTGAATTGTTTGAAGGGACACTATATACTATAGTATAGTATAGTATAGTATAGTATTAGTAGTACCAGTCTAGTACTTTAAAGTCAATGGTTGTCAATACTTAGCCAAAGAGAGCAGGTTTGGTGTGTATTTAAATTCCTTTTCTACTCTCATTATCTCCCACTTTAAACACTTTTAAAACTCTACATTTTTGCTTATTAGTTGTTGTGATGGGCCACAACCAACAAAGTTGCAAGTCTTTTTCTTTTGAAGTAATAAGAAAACTTGTACACGTAAAGGCCATCTTATTCTTGGGAAGTAGGACCTTGTTCACACTTTTATATGATATTTATTCTTTGGAAGAAAAACAGAAAGAAAACTTGGAATGAGTTGTTGTATTTGTTTGAATCTACCAAAAATTTAAAATGAAAAGAAGATCATCATCGATTATGTATCTAAAAAATTAAAGAGTATAGTACTCTATTCGTTATGAACTAAAATGTATACAAAGATGATACAATTATATAAACGAGAATTTGATTTCTTGATACTCTGAAAATATTTATAAAAAAATATATACTTTTAGTAATTATTACATAATGTTTTGAATTCTACCTGAGTGTTTTTTGTCAAAGAAGTCCAATCAAATAAAATAAATAAATAGAGAGATGAATTAACATAATTATCGTACGATTGTTGTTATTTGACATTTTAATATGTCCAACATCACATGAGGTGGTATCTCATAATTGGTTAGTGATATTTCATAATATTTATAAAATTTAAATATATGGACTAAATATTAAATTAAACCAATAATAATAAGTTATATTTTTTGGGTGTTATCCACCGTTGGTGCCATTAACTATTCTCTTATCCAAAGTACACCAGTTGGCACATTATGGTTCATAATTCAATGAAATTTCTGAGAAAACTAGCCATGTTCAAAGACATGTACCGTACTACGTTTGACTAATTCACATATCACAACAAAAAATTAATAAATATATTTATTATATATTTTGCATACAATTAATATATATATATAATAATGAGTCGTCATTCCTTTTATGAATTATTTGTCAGTGGTTAGGCGGTAGTCTCCAAAAGTAGCAACCACAAACAAAGACAATGCTATACATATGTGGTTTGGTTGGCATGGTTATCACTTTTACTAGACAATAATGCTAATAAATTCAACCATAATTAATATAGTTGTTATTCATATGTGTATAATAAATTAACATTAATTCTTTTTATTTAATATTTATTAATTGTGATAATAATAAATTCCCACTATAATCATTCCTATATATAAGCGCTAAAAAAACTCACTATTACACTTGATGTATTATGAATATTATTTAATTTTTTTATACTTTAATATTTTTTCAAATTATTAGTAGAATTCATATATTATCCATTGATTTAATAAGATAGTACAATATATAATATAATATAGAATGTATTTAACATTTTTTTTGAAACAATAGAGATCATTTGAGAAAATTATATATGAATCAAACAAAATAATAAATATAATTAAGTACCATCCCAACACTAAGGTTTAGGAGGAAGGAACTAGATGAGTACTTATTAAGACTTTTGGGGCCATCACACCTCTAAATTAAAAAAAAAAAAATTAATATACATCATTTTTTTTTTGTATGATTTAATATGGTAAGAATAACTTGTTTCACTAAAACAAATTATTTACTAATGAAGATTATGTACATTTCTGTTTAGTATCATATATATATATACTAAATACAAGCAACATGCAATATGCACGTTTGCTTAGTTTTATGGATAGAATTTATTAATTATTTTTATTAAATTTATATTAATATCATATAAATTTTGAAATAAATATCATATTTTAATTAAATAATTTATTTATTTTTGTTTAAGTTTAAGTTTATGTTTGTTATAGTTTATGAATTTGGGAGTGACAACAAGATATTATATATTATATATTTAATGTAATATTAAATAATATACGTGGATTTTAAATTTAAGTTTCTTTCTAGTTTTTTTTAAAAAAAAAAATAATTTGTTGCTAATTCAAAGAAGATTAAATTATATGTTTAATATGATATTATTCTAATAAGTGAGTTTAAGTTTAATTAAATATTTATTTAAGTTATAAAACATATGATTTTATTATTTTTAAATAATTATCATTGTAAAACATCTAAAAAATATCATATTTTAATTTTTTAATTATTTATTATTTAAAAATAATTATCATTGTAATATATCTGAAAAATATTTTATTTTTATTTTGTTTAATTATTAATTATTTTTAAATAATTATCATTGTAAAATATCTCAAAAGTATCATATTTTAATTTTTTTAATTATTTATTTTATTTTATTTAAGTTTAAGTGTTTAGAAGCTACTATTAAATATAAGAATATTCTGTTAAAGTTAATTTTAAAAAAATAAAAAACCGTTAAAACAAAAAATTTATGTTATCTACACACTTATTATATAGAATATTATATAGAAGAGATATATATGTATCCACTAAAAAAAAGAACCACTCATTATCAATGAGAATAGTCTTAGATAATAATCAGTTAAATCATTAACTAATTAAGGTGTTATTTAACTTGTTGTGTTGTCAATCTTTTAGTATTTCCGTGTTTGTTCGGTATAATGATTTTTTTTTCTTGAAAAATTAATAGCTTATTAGTGACACTTTAATAAATTTCAAAGAGTCAATTTTCAATATTCTAACTTTACAAATAAATTCTCTTGGTCATGTTCATGCACCTCATTCAACTTTTCCCTCTTATAAGAATTGGATTCAACTTTTCCCTCTTATAAGAATTGGGATATTTTGTTTAATATTTATAATTCTTGAAATCAAATACAATATAAGGGAAGAATAATTTTTCCTTCCTTCCATTCATGATAATAAAAATTCAAACATATATGATTGTGATATATCTAAGATATTCCATTGGAATTACACAAGTCTACAAGCTATATATATTATATTGTTTATTTTGTTTCCTACTATTCGAGTTGAGTAAATACTCAAACACAACTACGTATTGACAAACCACTATAAAAAAAATATCATTTGAATATAATGTTAATCAAATTAAGATATTTTTATTTTAATATCTAACATATAAAATACATCAAAAAAATTAAATTTTAATATTTAATTTAAAAAGTTTAAGAAGAAAAAGGAAAACAAAATATTTATTTAATTTTTTGACTGACTTTTTAGATTTTTTAGTTGATTTTAGTTATTTTTAATTAAAAACTAAAATTTATTGACGTAATTTTTCGCCAACAGTGAATTAAGAGAATAAGTAGGATGAATTAGTGCCTAATGATAAACTGTAATAAGAAAGGGACTCTCTAGAATTCTCTAAAGGAAATTCCCAAGAACACTCGTCTTTTTTACGTGGTTCAGTGATTAAATCCACCTAGTCCACAAGTCTATGTTATTACTGTCTTTCTCTCTGAATTTTGACTGAGTTTTAGTATTACAGAAAAATTCCCCTTCCTTCTATTCAAGATCTCAATATTTATAGAGAAAATTCTTGGATAGGCCTTCGGGTCATCACGTGACTTAACACCTATTTTTATCTGTATTACACTTATTATAATATTCCAATTTATCCTAAAGTATGGTCTAATCAGGAAATAAAACTGACCCTGAATCCTTAGGGACATGCGGACATGCCCTGCCTGACCATGCACGATTATATTACGTGTCCGGGTATTCAGGGATCCGCGGACATGCCATGTCTGGCCATGCACGATTATATAATGTGTCCAGGTTTTCAGGGATCCAAGGACACGCCAGATCTTTAGTGTGCCCCGAGCTGAATATACCATGAGCTCGTGCCATTGATGCTATGCCTTATACATAGTATAAGTTCGTGCCTATCGCTTATACACCCCAGCTCGTGCCATCACCTTGGGAACTGTGCCGTCTTCGTGGAGAATACACAGATTCATTGGCCATTTTTTTCCGTGCCTTTACTTGCCAGTTGTACTCGAGCTGAATAAAGGACTCGTGCTGAAATTAGGATGCACAAAATTATTATAATTAAATTCAAGATAATTTTAATCAAAATTATGTTCATATGATATTTGTCAAATATAAAATAATATATATTCTAGTATTGATAAAGTTTCATTTATTAATAAGAGGGAAACTTGAATTTTTATGCATTATGGGGTCTTAAATAAAAAAATATGCTATGCTATGTACACATGACATTTTCATGCTATTATTTTCCTTGTTTAAAAAAATGTCCCTCCCATTGTATCTTTCATCTCTCTCTCTCTAGATCTCCTTCCTCTACTCTCATGGCCAACACACCTCCATCGCCACCTACCTACCTCTATTTTTTCTTAGATTTCCCATCTCTTTCTCTCTTCCCCCTCCATTTCTCCTATCTCTTTCTCGCTCCATTAATTTCTCTTTTCTCTTCAATTATGCATATAGAGACTAAAAAAAAAATCCAATGATACTTTTTGATGATTTAGAACTTAAACCCACTAAAAGTTCATTTAAGACACTAATATATGCATTTCGAACAAATCTAGACATGATTTTTTTGGATTTTTTTTCCTTCATTTTTTCGCGATTTTTTTAGATCTGAAACGATAAAATTTGCAAAAAACTCGATGTGCCTCGATGTATCTTGATGCCCAGGTTGATGGGCCAATAAAATCATGATTTTCATGACAAAAACGATCTATCTCGATGAAATTCGATGCACCTCGATACACCTCAATGTCATTCATTATAAATGCATAACTTTTCACTCGATTGTCTGTTTGAGATGATTTTTTTTAATTTGGGTATTTTTTAGAGATCTACACATTTGAGATGTGTAAATACACATTTTGGAAGTTTAAATTTTGATAACACCACAAAGTTTAAAATAATACCCTAATATTTTTTAAGTTAGACATGTTTTCAACTTTTAAACTTCTCAAATGTGTAGATACACATATCAAACGTGTAGACATCGAAAAAAACTCAAATTAAAAAAAAAATCACCTCAAGTGGACACCTAAGTGAAAAGTTATGCATTTTCAATAAATGGCATCAAGTTTCATTGAGGTGAATTGAGTTTTTCATGAAAATCATGATTTTAAGGGCCCATCGAGCTGGGCATCGAGGTGCATCGAGGCACATCGAGGAACTTCGAGTTTTCTCATGAAAATCATGATTTTAATCCTCAATCGAGTTGGGCCTTGATGAATCTCAATACACCTCGATGCATCTTGATGAAAATTGACGCAATTCATTAAAAGTGCATAACTTTTTACTATGGTGTCCGTTTGAGGTGATTTTTTTTAATTTGGGTATTTATTTTGAGAACTACATGTTTAAGAAGTGTACATACATATTTGGGAAGTTTAAAGGTTGAAAACATGCCCAACTTCGAAAATATTACGGTATTGTTTTGAACTTAATTTGGGGAGTTACTGTAACGCCCCAAATTTCCTAATATGTCTTACTGCCTAGATTAGGGGTCGGGAGGCAATAATTGAATTAATTTAGTGCTTATGTATTATGACCATGTTATTATATGAATTATGTGAGTTATATTATAATATGAATATGTTGGCATGTTTATGTGTATTAAGCATGCATGTGGACCAATTTCTTATTAGAATGACATTTTCGTAATTTTGGCCCATTGAGGGAATATTTGAATATATGTATGGTATAAGATTGTGACCACATTATTATGTGGATATATTTGGGTTATCCAGCACGGGGCGATCCTAGGGGGGAAAGTTAGCGGTTTAGTTATAACGGGGTCAAATGACCGGCTTGGGGTGAGCCTAGGAGTATTTTAGTAATTTAGCACATTATCGGGAATTATCGTGTAATGGGGAAATTATTTAGTGATCATTTGAGGATATTGGAGAAAACGGGAATTTATGAGACGTTAATTTTGATTAACGAGGAAAAGTGGCAAATGGTGGTAATTGACCAAAGTACCCATGTGAGCATTGGAGAGGAAAATTTGGGTTAAGGGTATTTAGGTCTCTTGGATAGACATTGGTTTGACTCAGCTGGTTTGGAAGGCTGTGGAAAGTAGAGGAACACTCATAAAACACAAAGGAAAAGCTCTCTCTCTCTCTCTCTCTCTCTCTCTCTCTCTCGCTCTCTCTCTCCCGCGTAGCTCTATTTCACTCTCCTTGGGGACTTGAAGATTTTGTGATTCTTGTGGAACAAAGCTTGGGAATTGTAGGTTTGGTGTCTAGGATTAAGATAGGATCAACTTGGGACCATAATCCAACCATTGGAGGTAAGAATTCGCTCTGGTTTTGAGTTTAATTTCATGTGGTTGAAGCTATTTCTAGAATTTTAGGCTTTGTTGGACTTTGGGTTTTGATGAGTTTTACATCAAGTTTTAAGTTGGGCTTTGCTTCTGGGAAAGTGTTGAATCTGTTATGGGAATTGAATTGAGATTCTAGGTTTGATTTGGGGTGATTCTGATTGGGTTTGGCTGAGGAAAACCCAAGAATTCTGGATTCGTAGGGTCGGACCATGCCTTGTTCTTGGGGTGTCGTGGCCCTCTTGAACCCAAGGGCTAGGGAGGAGTTCTGACGTGAGGGCGCGCCGTAGTGCATGTTCAGTGAAAAGGAGGTTGGACCCTCTAACTGGGCGGGCCGCGGCACAGGTGCTTGGGGCTGCAACGCTTAAGGGGTTTTGAGCCCCGAAAGGGTTTTTGAGTGCAGGAACTCAACCCTAAGGGCTCAGGATCAATCCTACTACCCGATTTAGTAGAATTCGACCTCTCGGAAGCTAGGACTTGGTCTGAAAGCCTTTATTCACTCATTGTTGATGAGATCCTATATTGTGGTTGTGACTAGGTTAGCGCTAGGGCTCGGGAGAGGATAGTTCTCAGTGGTCGTGCTTGCTTGCTTATTTGCTTATGCTTAGACCAAAAGTAAGAAAATTGCACCTGATGTGTGTGATATGTGATTAGGGCTTGGCCCTGTTGTTGGATGAAGCGTGATTAGTGTAACGTCTCAAATTGCATAATAAGGCTTAGGGCCTTAATTAGGGGGCTAGGATGGCAAATTATGGAAATTACATGTTTATGTGTTTTATATGCGTGTAAATATGTGATTATGTGAGTTATATTATTATCTATGACTTGATATGCATGTTTAAGTGTATTAATTAAACATGTGGGCCCGTTTCTTATTAGAAGGGCATTTTTCGTAATTTGTCCTGTTATGGGTATATTTCACATATATGTGATATATGTGTGAGACCACATTATTATGTGGATATGTTTAGGTTACTCAGCATGAAGCGACGCTAGGGAGCAAGCTAGTGGGAAAGTCACAATGGGATCAATATTTGACTCGATATGAGTCAAGGGGTATATTGGGTATTTAGTACATTACTGGGATATTGGGTAATGGGAATGATTATTTGATGATATATTGGGGGTTAGCAAAATCAGGAGGAAATTATGGGAATTTTGACTATTTTACCCTAGGGGTATTTTTGGGACCCGAGCATTGAGATTTACTTGAGGTTACTGATGGACCCAAAACGGGTATGTTTTAAAATTTAAACTCGCAAGCGCACGAATCGTATTTATAGAATAGTTTTCGTGTAAGCACGAGGTCGAACCCAAAGGAGTTGACTTAAATCAAAAGAGAAAACTATTTTTACCAAAGTGAAATAAATTTCTAACCTAGTTCCAAAGATTAATGTGTTTTGTTTTAAAATAAAGAAAGAAAATACTAAAAATAAATAAACTAAAAAGATTTGTTTTTAATAGTTATTTATAAAATTATTAAGATTTTAGAATCCACAAAATATAAATAATAATATTTATTAATATGTTGACTTCCCAATTTTTAGTGATAATTGAAATTAATCTAATTACCTTTTCCAAAACATTATTTTTACATTTTCCTTCACTTCAATAGTATAACTTCAAAGCATTAGTTGTGAATCAATTTAATGAAACTACAAAAAAATCAAATAATGTTATTTCTAAAGCAAAATATAGTATTTTTGTTCTAAGCATTGGATGTGAACAATTTAATGACACATCTTAATCAAAGAATACTATGTTTTTGCACAATTAAGAACCAAGTAAAATATGTTCTAACAATCTAAAATACATGATATTATAGATGAAAGAAATATTTAGAAGAAGAAAAATCATAAACTTTATTGCTCATTTTGGGAGGTCAACATAAAATAAACACTATATAGTTATATCTTGGTTCATCCTCCACCTTAATAATTTTAAGTAGATTAGAAACCCATAACTATCAAAAACAAAATAAAAATTACAACATAAATAGGAAACTTTGGAGGAGGAACCTCCAAATTATTCCTCTAAAAATACATAAAAACTAATCTAAGAAAAGAAAAAGATGGAGAGAATAGAGAGATGGAAGAAGTGGTGTAAGAGAAGGTGTGCTTGAAATGGTGAAATGAGACTCCTATTTATAGATAAATTCTTTGGTAAAGGATAACACTCCTATTGGTCTAAAAAAAAAGCACATGGATTCATGCTCAAAATTGTCATCTTTTCCTATAGTTACAAATCCAATGGTGGAGAAAGAAGCACATGGATTGATGACATGGCATTGTCAAGAATTGGATTGGGCCTTTCATTTTGGGCTTGATTTCTTCATTTCTTTATACCAACATTTTATCAACATTTCATTTGCCCCAACAAATACACCTACATAAAGAAATTAAACACACATAAATTAGTAACAACATAATTAAACAAAATAAATACAAAAAATAAATAAAAATACATAAAATCAAAATAAAACTAATAAATTCAAAATTACTTAAAAAATTGATAAATTAATTTAAAACTCAAGAACTAAGCAACAATTGGCTTATAAAATGTGGTAAAATAACTCTATTTTGTAGAGTTATCAGTTACTTAAGCTTGAAGTAACCAGTCAGAAAGAAAACACATTCAAAATACTTTTTCTCTCTCTTCCGTTATTCTTTTTTTACCGTTCCTCGCATTTTCTAAGGAAACTCGAGTTTTAGGACTCAGATTTAAGCAAGGATCGAGTCATAGTAATTCCAGGAAAGGTTGGAAGCTTATTAACCAGGGGATTTAGCAAGAAATGATATAATCAGAGGTAATTTAAGCTTTGAATTTCTGAGTTTCCATTTCCTAAAGTTTCTTAAGTTTTGAATTGGATTATATGTTTTGATGAGTTTTTGAGTTGTGTGAAGCATGGGTTTTGATGGTTTTAGGTCATTGAGATGATTGAGAACTTTGTGTTTTGGGATTTGGATATGTTTGGATAGGTTTATGGAGTGTTTTGAAATGGGAAAAATGAAGGTTTTTGGTTGAGTTCTAGGTCGGGCCGCAGACCTATTCTTGGGCGCCGCAACCCAAGCTAAGCGAAGAAGAGAACATGGCTAATGGGCATTAGGGCCACGACGCCTGGTAGGCGAGCTGCGGCGCGAGGCGCAGGCAGAAAAAGGGCAGGGGCCTCTATCTGGAGGCGGGCCGTAGCTCATGGGTGTGGGGCTGCGACACTTAAGGGGAAAGTTGTCCTTGGGGAGGTTTTGAGTGTGGGAACTCAAACCTAAGGACTAGGGGTCAATTCTACTACTTGGTTTAGTAGGATTCGATGTCCCGGAGGCTAGGACTCGGTCTGTAAGCCTTTATTTACTCATTTTTTATGAGATTCTATAATTGGTTGTGACTAGGTTATCGCTAGGGGCTTAGGATCAGGATCGTGCTTGAGGGTCGTTCTTATTTTACATTATACTTGGATCTGAGGTAAGAAAACTGCACCCATTATATGACATACATGATTAGGGCTTGACCCGAATACTGAATATGGTTTTGATTGGGCATTGGCCCCTGTAAATGCGCATGATTATGATTATGCCTGTGATTATTGATGAAGCATGTTGAGTGCTCTATATATGGATGTTTGTTATATGATGAAGGCATGTTAAGCATTATATACTTGAGAAAAGCATTGACTTATTAGTCAAGGACGGCAATAGCACTGAGCGCTGGTCGTAAAGCATTGACTTATGAGTCAAGGGCGACAATAGCGCGTTCAGCGCTGGTCGATATGATTGGATCTTCCCAGGAGCACATTACATGCTTGTTCGACCCAATGGTCGTAGAAAAATAAAATGTCAATAAGCTAGCAGAGGAGATCACTAGAGCGGGTATAGAGTTGGTGGTTGGTCGGTTAGCCAACATCACTCTTCAGTCTACACTCCTTGAGAGAATTAAGGAGGCGCAGAAGAAGGATTCCCACTTGAGAGGTCGCAGAGAGAATGTCTTAGTCGGAGCGGCTAGGGACTTCTCTATCTTGGAGATGGGGTTATTGAAATACAAGGGTCGGATCTATGTTCCGATGGATTCTGATATCCGGCGAGAGATCTTGGATGAATCGCATACCATTCCTTATTCCTTACATCCAGGTACGACGAAGATGTACCAAGATCTGAGAGCTTTGTATTGGTGGTCGGGCATGAAGAAGGATGTGGTGGATTATTTGGCTAAGTGCTTAACTTGTCAGCCGGACAAGGCTGAACATCAGAGACCAGCAGGGTTGCTGCAGCCTCTAGGGATTCCAGAGTGGAAGTGGGAAGATATTACCATGGACTTCATGGTTGGTTTGCCGAAGACCGTGGGACAGCATGACTCGGTGTGGGTGATTGTGGATAGGTATACCAAGTTTTCCTACTTTTTACCGGTTAGGACGACTTATACTGTGGAGCAGTATGCAAAGTTATATGTGAAGGAAATTGTTCGACTTCATGGGGCTCCGAGGTCGATAGTATCCGACAAGGACCCCACCTTCACCTCCAAGTTTTGGGAGTGTCTGCAGAAGGCTATGGGCACACAGTTACGGTTTAGCACCACTTATCATCCTCAGACAGATGAACAGTCTGAGAGGACGATTCAGATACTGGAGGACATGCTACGAGCCTGTGTGCTAGATTTTGGGGGATCTTGGAGTAAGTATCTCCCTTTGATTGAATTTTTGTATAACAACAGTTATCAAGCGACTATCGAAGTTGCTCCGTATGAGATGCTTTATGGGAGGAAGTGTAGGTCACCTATCCATTGGGATGAGACGGGTGAGATGAGTTATTTGGGTCCTGAGATGGTTCATAGGACCAATGAGGCGATAGAAAAGATTAGAGCTCGAATGCTCGCCTCCCAGAGTCACCAGAAGAGTTACTCATACCTAAAACGCAGGAGCGTAGAAGTTCAGGTCGGTGACCATGTGTTCCTTAGGGTTTCACCATTGAGAGGGGTGAAACGATTTGGTGTTCGGGGCAAGCTGAGCCCTACGTTTGTTGGCCCCTTCGAGGTTCTGGAATGGGTTGGGGAGGTAGCTTACAGATTGGAAATGCCTCCAGCCTTATCAGGGGTTCATGATGTGTTTCACGAATCCATGCTCCGGAAGTATGTATCAGATTCGACGCATGAATTGAGTTATGAGAATTTCGACCTAGACCAGGATTTGTCTTATGAGGAGAAGCCGATTCAGATTCTTGACCGGAAGGATAAAGTCTTCTGGAGCAAGACCATCGCCATGGTGAAAGTGCTGTGGAGGAACAACAAATTTGAGGAGGCGACATGGGAACTTGAATCAGATATGCGGGAGCAGTATCCCAAGTTGTTCAGGTAATTTCGAGGACGAAATTTCTGTAAGGAGGGGATAGTTGTAGCGACCCAAATTTGCTAATAAGGCTTGGGGCCTCGATTAGTGTGACTGGAGGACAATAATTGTTATATTGTATTAATATGTGAATTTAAAGAACATGTGATTAGAAGTGCATGTTTAGGAGATTAAATATGCATGTGGGCCCCATTTGGCTGTTAGGGGCATATTTGTAATTTTATCCCGTTGGGGGGCATAAATGTTATATTTATGTGTATTGTGATTGATACTATGTGTGGGTGGTGATATAATTGTTGTGCATGATCTGAGACGGTCCGATGGAGCCGTTTAGCTAGAAAGTCACAACGGGGTCAAATACCCGGCTCGGGAGGAGTTTAGGGGTATTTTGGGAATATTATAAAGTGTTCGGGAATTATTGAGTGGCGGTTAGTAATTCAGTAATGGTTTAGACATGTCGCGATTAAACGGGGATTTTTGTGTATACTCGAGGATTAAGCGGGATATGTTAAAAGACTAAATCACCCTTGGTGGCATGTGGGGACTTAGGTTGACTTAAGGGGCGATTGGGTCATTTGGCAGCTGGTTACACTTAGTTAAGGGGCTGGGATATACTAGAACCTTTTGGCAAAAACAGAGGAAGGAAAAAAGAAACAAAATTTCTCAACTCTCTCTCTCTCTCATATTCGGTTCCCTCCTCCCTCTCCTTGGTGGTTGAGAGCTTGAGGAGTCTTGAGGATTTTAGACTAAGGAATTGAAGGATTTTGCTTGCTGTGGCTAGGGGAATTAGCTCAAGGGTGTGATTAACACAAAGGTAAGGAATTCATCCCTGTTTCTTTAAGTTTCCAAGCATGTTCTTGAGAGTTTGAGAATGAAAGTTGAAAGTTGGATTTGTGGCTTGTTATTGTGAGAATTCAGCTTGGGAATCAAAGGGGTTTAGCTTGGAGTTGGAATTGGAGGAAGATCAATGTCGAATTCTTGGTCAAGGTAAGAATTCCATGCATTTCTGAGGTTTATAATTTAAAATGGTTTAAGTTTTCTGGTTTATGGTTTAAGTTTGATAAAGTTTTAAACCACTAGGTGATTTATGGATTTGATTGGTTATTTGAGCTTGTTGTTGTTGTTTCTGGGTTACCATACTGTCTAATTGGGGTTTTAAGTTGATTTGGGACTTGGGAGTACCTTGGGGTTGATTTGGAAGGGTTTTGGCTCGGGAAAATGTTTGGGAAAAACCCAGTTTTCTCGGTTCACGTATGAGCGCCGCGACCCTGTTCTTTCGCGGTGCGGCGCTAGGCTGAATCAGGGCATGGGACCATTCTGGGCGTTGTGGCCCCTAAGGGGTTGTGCCACGGCGCTAGGCCAATTTCTGGGTAGGGGAAAAAATGTGTTTTTGGGGTTTTGGCTCAGGGGGCTCGGGGGATGCTTCCGCTACCTTGTGGGGGGGGGGGGGGGGGGGAACGGGAGGTCCCAAGAGCACGGGATTGGTTCCGGGAGATGATTATAAATTTGTTAGTAATGAGAGTGCTATGTATGTGTTGTGACTAGGTTTTCAGCGAGGCTCGGGTTAGAGGACCGTGCTCGATATTTCGGTGCTCAAGAAGCTCGGGACACAAGTAAGAAAACTGCTGTACCCATAGAGCAGGGAGAGGCCCCGTAGTTGTGTTGCAGGGCATAGCCCTATATGATTATATGCAGGGCATAACCCATTGATTATGTTAATACATGTTTATGTGTTTGAGTAATTATGTTATGTATGCAAATATGTAAATGTTCGGCAAGTGTCGGGAACGGTGAAGGCCGAGAGTGGCAAGGGCCGGGAACGACGAAGGCCGAGAACGGCAAGAGGCTGGGAGCAGCGTTTAGCACACGGAGTGCGAGTTGCCAGGGTAAGACCCTAAATGATACCTGGGATATCCTCACGGTGTGGACCGCGAACCCAGGGACTGGTAAAGCGCCTGGGACGGCACGACCGTATATGTTTAGCCTGTTGGCAGATTCGCTATATGCTAAGTGATTGATATGAATATGTTATCTATTTGTGTTGAGTTTTCTTGCTGGGCTTCGGCTCACAGGTGCTCTGTGGTGCAGGTATGGGCAAATCCGCCAACCATGAGTACGGAGAGCGTGAGGCGACGCGTACATGTCTAGTCTGCCTGGCTACCACGGCCATGGGTATTTTTGGGAGATGCTTTGTACTGAATCCTATTTTGTCGTTTAGTCGACCTAAAACATATTTTTAGTTGTAAATATTTATGATAAGGTCATTTTTATATTAATATTTGATAAGTTTTTCCATGCTTAGATGGTGTTATGATAGCATTTTTAATAGTTTTAACTTAGTTTTGTGATTCTACAACATATTCTCTGCATTGCCTATTATGATGATAAATCTGACATTTTGATGGCAAGTGTAGTTAAAATGAAGTTTTAAGAGTATTCCAGGCTTTTGGGATTGAAATGTTGAAGTGGCGGCAATGTACAAGCTATCTAAGGTCAAGAATTAAAGAAATTGAAGATAGGCCGCGACACTTTATTGGAATTGACATTTCAGATTTTTCTGTTCCAGACAGGCCACTACTCAGTTTTTTCAGGCCGCTGCCCAGTTTTTTCAGGCTGCTGCCTGTGTGACCAATTTCTGCACATATTTTGATTTAGGCTGCGGCGCGAATTTTCTAGGCCGCGGTCTGTGACGTTGTTTTCAGATTTTTAATTATGTTGACGCGGTTCTTCGCCAATAGGTAATTAATAAAATAAGAGGAAGGGATTAGTGCTTAACGATGAACCGAAATAGATTAATGATCTTTTGGAAATGGACTGGTGACACAATTACGTTTTTTAGGTGGTTCAAAGGTTAAAATCCTTCTACTCCACCAATCAATATTATTGCTATATGCTTGGTATTCTTTTACAGGGTATTTCCTTGTACAATAGAATCCAACCCTTTGCAACTCCCAGGGTCTCCATATTTATAGGAGAGGGCACCTGGGAGTTGGTAAGAAGGTCATCCCGTGACCTTCTTACCTATCATGTCACTTCTGTGACATTCATGATTAATTCCTAAAACCTGACACATGAAGTGTGGTCTAATCAATAGGTAAGGGGGATAATGGGCCGCACAGCCCAACCCAGTCGTGGGCGCCTGAATACGCACGTTCATGCTGCGTGTCCGAGAAGTCAGGGATATATCAGACACGTGATGTCTGATATATGCACATTGACCTTGCGTGGTTGACTTTACAAAAGGTCACAGCCTCCAACTCTAGCTCGTACCACGAGCTGGATGCTTCCCTCGACCTGTGGCCTTCAGAGTCCAGACTCAGTCCTTAAGAAATCTTGGTGAACCCTTTGGATACCCGAGCTAACGAGGTAGGACCTGACGACAGCAGCTCCAGTCATGGGGGATCCACGTGGCTGATATGATTTAGGTCGTACCTCTGCTCGCTAATAGCCCGTGGGAAAATTAGGGCATACAAATTAGAATTTAATTGAAACTATAAAAGATTATTAGGGTTAATTTTAGATTAGGTTTTTTATAATGGTTTAGGAGAGAAAAAGACTGAGAAAAGGCTAAAGAGAAGAGAAGACTACAAAAATACATTATTTTTGTTCATCAATCTAGTTTCTTTTCTTCCCTTAATCTTTTTAATCTTAATTATAATTATGTTTTTTATTATGATTACTATTATGGAGTAGGTTCTTTTTAGGTTAAGGGTTAATTCAAAACCCAAAACATGAATTCTTGATTGTTGATAATGAATATTGTTCTTTAATTTCTCTCAATATTGAATTGTTTCTATTTTGCCAATTGAATGTTATGAATTTTGTGATTTCTTGTTAGGTGGCCAACTAATTAAGGTTTTACATTATTCAATTGTCATCTTAGAATTACTACTCACATAATAGTTTAGGATTCTAAGTGTATGTGATAAATTGCAATTGATAGTGATGTCGAAAGAATTGTTGATTGTGATGAAAAATAGAACCTAGGCTAAATAAATTATATGCTTCATTAATTTATTGCCTAGATTAACTTGTTTCCATAGGACTTAATGCTTTATCTAAGTTAAATAGATTGTATGCTTCATATTTTTATTGCTTAGATAAAAGAGTTAATTATTGAGTGCTTCGCCTTGATTACTTATGTTTACCCAAAAAACGTCTACTGATGACGTGGCAGGGATTTCTCACACGTGGTTGACACGTGGCAGAAGTGTTGTTCGACTATCGACCAGAAGCACATCACTTCGTCAAGCTTAACTTTTAGATACGACCAGGCTGGTCGTATAATTTGATTTGTTTCCTTCTAAGTTGTAATCTTATAATAATTGCATTGAATATTTCCTCATTATTACCTTGATATGCGGTTATTAAGGAAAGATATGGCCCATTGGCCCATGTAACCCTCCTTGAGCCTATAAATATACATGAAATAGCTCAAGGAAGGGACTTTTGGCCTGAATTTCTTTGTTAAGATAGAGAGAGAAAGAGAGCTATAGTGCAATTATCCATCGTTTCATTGTATTTCTTCCAAGGTTGGTGAAACTCAAGAACCCTAGTTCTTTGATCACGGCTTTGAGATTCAATATCAATAATAGCACTAAGTGGACGTAGGTCATTCCCATTCTTTGGGGCCGAACCACTATAAATTCCTTGTGTTTTCTTATTTTCCATTGGATTATATTCTTAATTGTCGTTTTATCTTCTGTTGTACATTTGACTCCGTGTCGTTGGCCAAATCATTGATCAACATTTTGGTGCTCTCGTTGAGAGTTTGACAAAAAATCTGTGAGAAAATCTAATGGCGAAAACATCCAAGAAGACTGGACAGGCTGCTGGCGCTGCACCATCCCAACCTCCTCCCCCAAATCTGGCTGAGAATGAACCACATTTGGTGTTTTATGAGGAGGAATTAGATTCCGAAACACTGAGGGCAACGCTAGGAGTGTTGCAGGATGAGTTGGCTAATCTTAGGGCCAATCAAGAGTATGTTGCGGAGACAATGGTGCTGCAGGAAAGAGAAATAGAACCCCAGCGCCAAGAGCTGAGTGAGCGGCAGGTGGAAATGGATCGTCGGCAGAGAGATGCCATGGCCGCCCTTGAAGCAGCCATTCAACTGGCTAGGAGTCAGGCTGTGCCAACCCTCCCAGCCAGATCTGCCACCAAATGCACCACCTCAAAGAGGTCCCAATCCAAGCCCTCTGCTCCAGCCAGCAAGCCCACAAAGGCCAGAGCAGCCGCCTATGGCTCAGGATGATGTCCCACCTAGGGATCCTGAGCAGCAGCCTCCATCTCAGGCTGGTCGAGACAATCCCCAGCGCCCGAGGCAGAATAGAGCCGGGCAACCGCCCCGCAGCCCTAGATGCCCCGGGGATGAAGAGCCAAATCTACCGAGCAGGGGGCAGATTCCTACTGCAAACAGGAGGAACACCGAGTCAGGCTCTGTGGTCAAGGGCCCCCCACGGCATAACAATGCACGGGGACCCAACGACCAGCGCAGGCCTACCCCTGATGCTCGGGAAATGCCAGCCTGAGGAGGAAATAGCATGAATATCCGGTCACGCCGTAGTTAGCCACAATTCAGAGATGGCCATGACTTTAATGAAGCTAATTCTGGCAGAAGAAATTCTAGCCGGAGAAATGAGGAAAGAGGTGGAGGCAGAAGTCCCCCACCCAGAGAAAATAGGCCAGCTCGCCATAATGCTGGGGGGCAACCTAGACAGCAAAATGTCTTTAGTTGGCTGGGAGCTCGCGAGCAGAGACGTAGAGACGATGATTTAAGGGACGTACTTAACGACCGCCGTGAGAGGCACGACGAGTACGCCCCCCTGACACCATCGGCTCCTGCAGTCCCAGAAGTTGTTCAGGCTCAGATTCACGCTCTGAACCAGGCGGTACAACAACTGGTCGGGGGAAGAACGTCCCATATCGAGTACGATAGGAGGAGAGGCACTCCCTTTGTACAAAGGATTGTTGTGGCTGAAACCCCCAGTACGTTCAAGATGCCAACTTTGCCGAACTTTGACGGGTACGAAGACCCAGTATCTCACGTTAATAAGTTTGAGATACAAATGGATACACAGAAAGTGTCAGAAGATGCTCGCTGCCGGATCTTCCCTGCGACACTGTCTGACATCGCCCAGGAGTGGTTCTTTAAGTTCCCCTCTGCTAATATAGTATCTTGGGAGAGGTTCGTAAAGGAATTTTATGGACAGTTCTAAGTGGGTCGCGTACACCCCACAGAGGCCAACCAGCTGGTCGAGATACGCCAGAAAGGGGGAGAGCCCTTGAAAGAATAAGTCCAACGCTTCAACGCTTCATGCGAGCAGCAGCTAGAGCCAAGATAGTGGGCCATGAGGGTAAGATCATGGCTCTAACTGCTGGGGTTAGGCGCCATTCACCCCGCTGGAGTAGCCTCAGAAAGAATGGGGTAAGAAGTACCCAAGAGTTTTTGGATCGGGCTGATCGATACATCAAGCTTGAAGACGCGATTGGGAACGAAGGGAAATCGCCAACAAAAGACAAGGGGCCCAAGGAAGAAGCCTCCAACGGGTCAGAAAAGCCCAATGGCAACGGCAAAGGCAACGGGAATGGTAGTGGCAGGAACGATGGAAAACAGGTGAGCAATGAACCCTCAGCTTCTGAGAGTAAACGCCCCAAAGGCAATCGATACGAGCCAAGATTCACTAACTACACGGCCCTTGTCAAAAGTCGAGCTGAAGTCTATAAGGAAAGATATCTCTGAGAGAGATACGACAAAGTTCTGTCGTTTTCACAACGACTACGGGCACAACA
Source organism: Humulus lupulus (assembly GCF_963169125.1). NCBI lineage: Eukaryota > Viridiplantae > Streptophyta > Magnoliopsida > Rosales > Cannabaceae > Humulus > Humulus lupulus. Next base: position 213,084,862 of record NC_084802.1, read on the forward strand.
CCAATTGTAATGCCCCAAAATCCCTAATGTGATTTAATGGCTGGATTAGTAGGCTGGGAGGGCCATAATTTTTTAATTATGCCATTAAATGAATATATGCATGTTTATGTGAATTATATTATAATATGATGTTATATGCATGCATGTGGGTCCACATTTGAGTATTATGATATTTTGATAATTTGGCCCGTTAAGGGTATATTTGTGTATTCGGGTGCATATTGTGATTTGTGAATGAGATCCCATTATTATGGAGATATATTCGAGCTATTCGGCATGAGACGGTCCTATATAATGGATTAGCGGTTTTGTCATAACGGGGTCAATTATTGGGTAATAAGAATGTTTATTTGATGATAATTGGGAGTTATTGACATCACGATGAAATTCAGGAAGTTTTGACTATAATGTCCCCGAGAGTGTTTTTGGGACCCCGAGCACTAGGTTTTATTTGAGGTTATTTAAGCTTGAAGTAGCTTGTCAAATAGAACGTACGTTAGAAAACCTCTCGTTCTTTCCCGTTAGTTCATTTTTACCGTTCGAAGCCTTTTCGAAGATATCTCGAGTTCTAGGAGTCAGAATCAAGCGAGGATCGAGGCATAACGATCCTAGGAAAGATTAGAAGCTTCTTGACTGAAGGATTTGACAGAAAGCAACACAATAGAAGGTAATCTAAGTTTAAAGTTTTGAGTTTTTAGAGTTTCTAAGCTTTGATATTGGACTTTGTGAATTGTTGAGTTTTTGGTTTGTTTGAGCCTTGCGTTTTGATGGTTTTGGGCCATTGGAAAGCTTGGGAACTTTGATTTGATGATTTGGTAATGTTTAGGCATGATTTTGGAGGCTTTGGGATGTTGGAGAACGAGTTTGGGCATGTTCTGGGTTGGGGGCCGCGGCCCTGTTCTTGGAGTGTCGCGGCCCTAGCTCGAAGAAGCAGGTGGGGGAAATTGCCTTTGCTCGGCGCCGCGGCCCTTGTTTCAGTGGTGGCTGGGGGCCGTGGCCCAAGGTGCTAGCGCCGCAGCCCTTGAGCAGGGTTGAGCCCGATTGTGTGTTTTGACCCCGGGAACATAGTTTTAGGCCTCAGGATTGTTCCTACTACTTGGATTAGTTTGGATTGATGTCCCGGAGGCTAGATATTGGTTTGGGAACCTATGTTGATCATTTTTATTGCTGATGTCCCGTGTTTGGTTATGACTAGGTGACCGCTAGAGGACTAAAAGTTGATCGTTCTCAAGGGTCATTCCTTTATTCATTCTAGCTTGAATCTGAGGTGAGAAAATTGCACCCTGTGTATATATGACATGTGTGATTGTTATTGAGGCATGTTGATTGATAAATGTGGACATGGATTGCATATTAAATGCTAGTGAATATTATTTACTTGTATATGGCACTGACTATTCAGGGATATTGACCTAAGAGTAAGAAACGGCATAGGCGTCCTGAACGCAGGGCCGAATGAAGATTAGATCTAATCGATATCAGCACTGAATGGCTCTAAGGCATTAATACTGGACCAACCCTAAGGTCGATGAACTTATAAGTGCTTGGCTAGTCTAAGACTAGTTACTGAGAGCTAGGGCCTAAGGCCCAGGTGACCGTTTGTCACGTGGCTAGGGAACGATGTTCCAGGGTTATGACTCTATGGCCATGAGGAAGGTTATGTTGGTGACCAGTCACCATGAACCTATCCTGTTTAAGCTAGTGAGAGGTTCACTTATCTGTTAAGCCCCGGTGACCTATCATCACAAGGCTGAAGGGAGCTATTCCTAATTTAGTGACTTTTGCGATTGTCACCTATCTGTTTTGGACTGATAGTCCTGAATGATTATTATGATCATTGTTGATATTATATCATGCTATATTGTGTTTTCTTGCTCGGCCTTGGCTCTTGGGTGCTATGTGGTGCAGGTAAAGGAAAAGAAAAGCTCACCTAGCCTTGAGTGGAGAGCTGAGGAGGTGATGTGTACATATGCGGCCGCTTGACCACCACGGCCAAGGAGTTCTCAGAGGAACTAGGGGGTTTACCTTATTTTGCCGCTTCGGCGGATTTGTAAATTTGAAACAGTAGTGACCATTTTGAGTTGTAAATAACTTGTAAATGTTTTGATAAGCTCATGAGCAGTTATATATTTAATAAAATATATCCTTTCCTTTTTATTGTTTTTCCACGTTAACCTGTTAATAACATTTAGAGCACGTTTTTAACCAAAGGACTCGAATAGCGGGTCAAATTTCTGGTTCACCGTAACTGTTCTGGGGTAACCAGGGCGTTACACCAATGAATGTAACCAGTTGAAAGATGAGATTGAGTTCCTGATGAGGCAGTGACATTTAAGAATATATGTGCGAGCCGCGGGAGGGTCTCAGTGAGAGGCTCACGGTGGCAACGAGTAGGCGCCTGCACGCCAACACTCGCCACCTCTACAGCCAGCTCCTGTGGCACGCACTTTACTCACCATCTGCGAAGGTCCACAACTTGCAGGAGACAGTGGGATGGGAAGGGAACGATACGCTTGAACCCTACGCCACGACCAGGACATTAAGATGATGAGTGTGGAGGACCGAGCACCGAAAAGGCTCGAACAGACGAGGATTTGATAACCTTCTTTGAAGACGATGCTCAGCACGTGCGATTCCCACACTCCGATCCGCTGGTCGTAGATGTACAAATTGCCAACATGATGGAAAATAGGGTGTTGGTCGACACACGAAGTTCGGTCAACATCCTGAACAAGTCTTCGCTGGAAAGAATGAAGCTGTCTGTCAAAGACCTGGAGCCATGCAACCAAACCATTTATGGTTTTTCCGATGAAGGGCTCGCCCCAACAGGGTCGATTAGGATTCCAGTTACAGCAGGTACTGCACCTGCTAATAGGACATTACTCACTACTTTCATAGTAGTTGATTGTCCTTCAGCATACAATGCTGTAATTAGGAGACCAATTCTGGTCGACCTACGGGCCGTCACTTCAATATGGCACCTTGCCATGAAATTCCCGACAGATGCAGGGGTAGGATGTGTATTGGGGAATCAGCGGGAAGCAATGGAGTGCTACAACGCCTCGATCACCAAGGCAAAGAAGGGTGTATCGAGAGATGTTCCCGGAAAAGAGTTGCAAGTGGCAATTGATGCTCAGGCCCACTCAAGTGATAATGTCACCAAATAGGGCGTTGCCCAAAGTGAGGATAGAGACCTGGATCCTCGCTTCGGGGATTTTGAGGAAGAAATTGGACCCATCGAGGACCTTGAAGAGGTCCAACTCGATGAAGAAAATCCGACTAGGGTTGTGAAAGTCGGTAAAAATCTAAAGACAACAACAAAACAAGCACTGGTGGAGTTTTTAAGGAGGAACCAGGAAGTCTTTGCCTGGTCGCAAAAAGACATGGTCGGGATAAACCTTGCCGTCATCAGCCATGTCCTGAACATCGACAAGAGCTTTCCACCGGTGCAACAAAAAAGAAGGCTGCTCGACAAAGATAGATAAAAGGGCTTAAAAGAAGAAGTCGAAAAGCTGAAGTAGAATGGATTCATCAGGGTGGCATTTTATCCATCGTGGGTCTCTAATCCCATGCTAGTTCCCAAGCCAAATGGCAAGTGGGGCACGTGCGTGGATTTCATAGACCTTAATAAACCCTGCCCCAAAGATTGTTTCCCACTCCCAAGAATCAACCAGCTGGTCGATGCCACTGCAGGGCATGAGATTCTCTCATTCATGGATGCATACTCCGGGTATAATCAGATTAGTATGCATCCCCCTGATGAGGATCACACTAGCTTTCGGACTGATACAGGGGTTTACTAGTACAAAGTAATGCCTTTCGGTTTGAAAAACGCTGGTGCGACTTACCAACGACTAGTCAACCACATGTTTAAAGAACTAATCGGGACAAACATGGAGGTCTACGTCGACGACATGCTGGTCAAGTCAAAGAAGGCAGAAAGGCATATAAAGGATTTGCAGGAGTGCTTCAATGTCTTGAACAAATATCAGATGAAGTTGAATCCCCTTAAATGCACCTTCGGAGTAGGATCAGGGAAGTTCTTGGGATTTATAGTTAACTCGAGAGGAATTGAAGCCAATCCCGAGAAAATTAAAGCCCTGATCGATATGAAATCGCTAGCGAAGATTAAGGATGTTCAAAGTTTAAACGAAAGAATTGCCCTCTCAGTAGATTCATTTCGAAGTCAACAGATAAGTGCGTTCCATTTTTTAATCTACTTAGAGGCAACAAAAAGTTTGAATGGACGGAGGAGTGCGAGCAGGCTTTTCAAGCATTGAAAACTCATATGGCGCAACCACCGATCCTATCGAAACCGGTTGATAAGGAAACTTTGTTCATCTACCTGGCGATCACGAAATATGCTGCTAGTCCCGTTTTAGTAAGGGAGGAAGAAGGTGTGCAGAAGGTTGTTTATTATGTAAGCAAGAGGCCAATTGGAGCGGAGCTGCGGTACCCACCTATTGAAAAATTAGCATATTGTTTAATTTTGGCCTCTAGGAAGCTACGACCTTACTTTTAGGCTCACCCAATCACGGTTTGACCGACCAACCTCTACGTCAAGTCCTGCAAAAACCAGAGGCCGCGGGTAGATTGTTAAAATGGGCAGTCAAACTTGGGCAGTTCGATATATCTTACTTACCACGAGCAGTGATAAAAGGGCAAGCCCTGGCTGACTTTATTGCAGAATTCACTGAACTTACAGATAGCGAGCAGACTGAAGAGCCTAATGAGTCTGAGTCTCAAAACCAAGCTCCCTCATGGAAATTATTTACAGATGGTTATTCTAACGAGTGCCACGCCGGAGCAGGAATGATATTGATAACACCGGAAGGGCATCGATTTCACTGCGCAATCAGGTTTGACTTCACTGCTTCTAACAACGAAGTCGAGTATGAAGCATTACTGGCTGGGTTGCGGTTAGCCAGGAACATGAATATAAAGGTGCTCGACATCTACAGTGATTCTCAACTAGCGGTGAATTAAGTCATGGGAGAATACCAAGCGCGAGGTTTAAAGATGGCTGCCAATTTAAACAAAACAAAAGATCTATTGGCTCAGTTTGACAAATACACCCTCCAGCAAGTACCTTGCGACCAGAATTCCAATGCTGATGCTTTGGCCAAGTTTGCAAGTGCGAAGGATGCTGGCACTTTGAATAAAGTACCGGTTGAGTGGCTGTCTATGCCCAGCATCCGAGCAGAGGAGACCAGTATGGTAATTCAGATGGCGGATACATGGATGGTACCATATATAGAGTATCTGACGCAAGGTGTGTTACCAACGGACAGAAACAAAGCTAGGTCCCCTCAACGGAAACCTGCTAGGTATATCCTGGTTGATGGAATATTGTACCGAAGGGGATACTCAATGCCACTCCTCAGATGTATTTCAAAAGAGAAGGCCAAAGAATTGATGAAAGAGGTACACGAAGGCTTCTGTGGAGACCACGCTGGGGGGCAAAGCTTGTCAAAAAAGATCCTGAGGCAAGGGTACTTCTGGCCAACAATGACTGAAGACTCGATGGAGTTTGTACGGAGGTGTGACAAGTGCCAGAGGTTCTCCAAAATCCCACGAGCAGCCCCTAATGAGCTTAAACAGATGCAAAGTATGTGGCCATTTGCAGTTTGGGGCATAGACCTAATCGGATCTTTGCCCATAGGAAAGGGCGGCGTCAAGTATGCTGTGGTTGCCGTCGACTACTTCACTAAATGGGCCGAAGATGAGCCGCTCGCAACCATAACGACCAAGAAGGTGATGGATTTCGTGATAAAAAAACATCATTTGTCGCTATGGACTGCCAAGGAAAATCGTCTCGGATAACGACACTCAATTTGATAGTGATTTATTCACGGATTTTTGCGAACGACATGACATTATCAAGAGCATTTCTTCAGTCGCTCATCCCCAAGCAAATGGACAAGTCGAAGCAGTCAACAAAACACTAAATGATACTCTGAAGAAAATACTGGAAGAAGCTAAGGGGCATGGCCAGAGCAATTGCCTGAAGTCCTTTGGTCGTACAGAACTTCCCACCGAACAGCAACAGGCCATACTCCATTCTCTTTAGCTTATGGGCATGAGGCAATGTTGCCTGTTGAGTTAGATCCGCCTTTGCATCGCAGATTAACATACAATCAAGGCTCAAACGGCCAACTACTGATGGAATCCCTAGACTTGGTCAATGAGAAGCGTGAGCAAGCCCAACTCCGAGTATCTACGTACCAGCAAAAAGTCACCCGGTATTTCAATTCAAAAGTGCAAGAAAGGAAATTCAATGTTGAAGATCTAGTACTTCGAAGATTTTTCCTAAACACCCGCGACCAAGCCGCTGGCGTACTCAGACCTAATTGGGAAGGGCCTTACCAGATTGAAGAAGTCCTCCATCCAGGCACCTAAGAACTTGCTCGCTTAAATGGAGATCTCATTCCTCGCTATTGAAATGGCGAACACCTGCGCAAGTACTATCAATGCAAAAACCTTCTTAAATGATTGACTTGTATTAATTTTACTTTTTACAAGTTATGAAAAAGGGTTGGTCATTTTATGTGACTAATCACTTATAAGTGTAAGAACTTTTTGATCACTCGTACAGACACGTTTTGTCCATTTATTACGAGAAATATAAGGGACTGTGCGCAGCCAGTCATTCTTGCCAATTATTGTATTTCATACTAGTATTTGCTCATTACGTGTGTTGTTTTGTTGTATTACAATTTTAATTATTTTGCTCCGAGTAGTATTGTTCGAACATGTTTTGGTCAAGGCAAGTGACCGAGGACCTAAAGCTCCTCAATCACTTGGGAGGGCACATAAGGTAACTAGTAAGCAAAGCATATCGAAAGGTATGTAAACACATGAGCAAAATAAGTGAAAGCATGCTAGGGTACTTAGACTATTTTTGAAAATTTTGTATTTTGTTAAATCAAACCAAAGTATTATGCTAAGTTCGATCATGCGAACAGATGTTATAATAAGATGCAAATATATTATAATACCAAAATGGATCCTCTTACACCGCGTGCAGTCGCTGCTCAGATGTAATTGTTCAATTAAAAGTAAAAGTTACCCGTGCAGCAATAAATATTCAACTAGAAAATAAGTGTCTTTACATCACGACCCGTAGGACGTGTACTTGAAAGATTAAAGAGAAAGAAAAATAACAGATTACGAGGTTGGAGGATCTTGAGGGGTGCCTTGGTCAATGACAGTTGTAGCTTCATTGTCCGCCCCGTCCACGCCAATGGCCAAGGAGATTTCGGGCGAGGCAGGTACCCTTGCTCTCTCTTCTTCCGCCAATCGAGCAACGCAGTGGGATATCTCAGCATGCCTTGAGCTCTCGGGAAGGTAGCTGAAATCGGCCTCTTGGTTGTGTTTCCAGAAGTCATAGAAACACTTAACCGTGGCGTTCTTATACCTTTCCAAATTGTTGGCGTTGGTTTTTTCAAACTTCTTGATCCGGCCCTCCAAGGTTGTAGTCTTTTGTCTACTCGCAATCAAGTCCTGCTCAAGCTTTTTAGCATCACGATAGTTGACGCGGTTAAACTCCTTGAAATTATCTCTTTGCTCGGCGGCCTTGTCTAGAGCAGTCTGCTTCTCCCTTAACTCCTCAGCCAGTTTGTTCTTCTCCTCAAGCACTGCCTCAAGTTGTTAAGTGTATTTCGCTTCGGCAGCTTTGAGTTATTCAATGTGCCAATGCTCTAAAGTCCTGGACTGCTCGGTGACAGCACCCGAGCGGAGCCGGCCAGCAGTAAAGGTCAGCATTGCCTGGATTAGAGCGAAAGTTAGATTGACTATAAAGTATAAAGGGCTGTCTCCACAGAAAAAAAATAATAATAACTTACACTGGCGAACTCATTCAATGCGCGGGTTAAGATCTGGTCAACATCCATTCTCTCCGTCGAAGCCATCGCCTCTCGGCAACATTCGTGCTTCAAAATCTTGGCCACCCTGTCTTTGATCGATCTTAAGGCACAACTTGATATGTCACCCCGTGTGGAAGCAGGAGCAGCCTGCTGAGTTTGGACGGTTGGGGCCGGTGGAGAAGGTGTCAACCTGGGAGGAGCAGGGGGAGTTTGCTGCTTGAGAGGAGAAGGAGGTGGTGTTACATTTGTTGAAGGTCCATCTGCCGGAGGGCCTGCAGTACAGGTTTTCTTGGCCTGAGGCACTTTACTGCTTTCCCCGGGATGCCTCTTGCTCGAGGGAGCTTCAGGAGCCTCGAGGGCATTGTATATGTCGAACACATTCTCAGAGTCAATGTCTATAAGAAAAGCAAATACACGAACGGTGAGATAGTATAAATGATTAAGTATGTTATTTCAGGAAAAGAAACAAAGAAAATTGTAAGTGAAATACTCGAGCTATCATTATTGGTCGCTACATTATATACTCTACTAGTGTTACACTCACTATCTGGCATGAAGAAGTCTGAATCTAAATTGGGAATGATCTTGAAATTGCCATCCCCGTCAAATAAGTAACAGGGAATTGGCAAACTATCTAAGAGCGAGAGATCAGTATTGTTCTCATCCGAAGATTCGTTGAAGGGCTCGAGAGGTTTGGTGGTTATCCTTTTTCCCTTTCCCGTTGGGGCGGGGGGAACAGCAGCCCGCGGGGTGTTGGGGGGTTCCCTGATTGTCACTCCAGTTGCCCGGGAACTTCTCCACCAGTGGCACTCCCTGCTGTTGACCACCTCACATCCTGATGAGGGGCCAAAAGGCTGACCAGTCTCAGATTGGCCTCTCTGACCAGCTGTTTGACACTTTTCTCTATGTCGGTTATGCTGGCCAGGAAGGCTGATCGGATCTTCATGTCCAGAGTAGGCTCTGGTCGCAACCATGGGCCTGAAACGCACTAAATTTCTAAGGGAAATGCAACAAAAACTTGAAGAAAGATAAACGACCAGTGGTACAAAGACTTTACCTCCTTGTGTGAAGGCCAAGTTGTTCGCGACCATATCGGTGGTCAGAAAGTACTCCAGATGGTACTTCCCCATGTTTGAGATATAAGTGGTGTCAATCAGGAAAGTGCAACCTATTTCCTAGTGATAAAAGTGGAAAAACCCTATGTTTTCCTGGTTGGGGTTAGATTTTAGGTCAAACAGGTAGTTGACCTCATGTGGCGTGGGGACGGGCCATTTCTTATGGCAATAGAGGATATAGAGTGCAGTAAGCATTCTATATCCGTTAGGAGTTATTTGAAAAGGGGCGACCCCGAAGTAATTGGCCACCCCCTGGAAAAAAGGATGAAGAGGCAGGATCGCTCCTGCCTCGATGTGGTACCTCGACCAGGCGCTGAAAGTGCCTTCAGGCAAGTTCACCTATTGGTCTTTGGTGGGTTGGACTAGGGTCACCCCAGGAAGTCCATATTTTTTAATATAATTAGCGATCATCTTGATCGTTACTCGACTAGAAGGGGCGACGTACCATTCAACATCTGATTGAACGACGTTTCGAAGCTAAGCACAAGTTTGGATGTTGGGGTCAGGGATATTTCTTTCGCGACCACTGGTCGAGGGAATTCCAGCCTAAGGAGCAGGCTGATTTGAAGGGTTGGAAGGTTTCTTTTTCTGGGCAGTGGATTTTACTCTACTCATGGATGGAAGGTTTGACTGAGGTCTATTGGGTGGGGTTCGAGAAAAAGGAATTTTTGGTATCAACAGCGATGGTTGCTCCTCGTCTTCAAGTAATTGGGCAAGCAAGTCATCATCGATAGGCCTTTCACCTCCCCACGGATCTTGGATGAAAAGCTGTGAACAGAGAAAGGGGGAGGTGAGAACGTAAAGCCTAAAAATTTGTGTTGAGAGTTATAATAACGTTGCTCGCGTATAAAAGTTAAACTTTTATACGACCAGCAGCATTCTAGCAAAAACACTAAGTTCTATATGAGCAGTTTGAAAAACAGATTGAAAAGCGGAAGTAAAAAGTTTTTTGGGAAAAAATCTTTTTCGACTCCGAAGGGGCGGGAAAACCCAGTTTTTCAACTAGCCTAAAAATCGAATTTTTACTTCGATTTTACGCCCTAAATCTACAATCTCGACTACCAAACTGGCTCCTAACTCCTACGAAACGTTGCTTCACTACCCTATCAAACATCTATTGATATATGCACAATCCCCATAACAGTTTCAGCCAAGAACATGCAAAGGTTCGGAGATAAAAATAACTATGAAGCAGTTTTGCATGGCAACTCAAACGTCTAAGAAGTTCGTGAAACTTACTTAGATGAAGAACGGAGTCTGAACACAAGGTCTGAACACGAAAGCTTTCGAGCTTCCGGATGTGAGTTCCTGGGAATTTCTGGGTTCTGAGGACAGAAGTTCTTCAAAGTTCTTGGAGAGGAGATGGCAAGTGAAAAGTAAAAATTAAAAATGTGGATTTGGGGTATTACTTATAGCGGCTGCAACATAATCACGAATTACCTTTTTCAAAGCATGGGGAAGTGTAATAGCCGTCAGAAAAGTTATTGGGAAACTGAAAAGACTTGATTGGACATGATTGATCAATTTTTTCAAGAAAGCACAGGTGGTTATGACAGATTTTGTGGGGTATTCGAAGGGTCAGTTTCCAAAGTTTACTTATTGCTGGTCGCAATAAATAAACTTAGAAGGAAAATGTTTACCCAAAAAACGTCTGCGGATGATGTGGCAGGGATTTCTCACACATGGTTGACACGTGGCAGAAGTGTTGTTCGACTATCGACCAGAAGCACATTACTTCGTCAGGCTTAACTTTTAGATACGACCAGGCTGGTCGTATAATTTGATTTGTTTCCTTCTAAGTTGCAATCTTATAATAATTGCATTGAATATTTCCTCATTATTACCTTGATACGCGATTATTAAGGAAAGATTTGGCCCATTGGCCCGTGTAACCCTCCTTGAGCCTATAAATATACATGAAATAGCTCAAGGAAGGGATTTTTGGCCTGAATTTCTTTGCTAAGATAGAGAGAGAAAGAGAGCTATAGTGCAATTATCCATCGTTTCATTGTATTTCTTCCAAGGTTAGTGAAACTCAAGAACCCTAGTTCTTTGATCACGGCTTTGAGATTCAATATCAATAATAGCACTAAGTGGGCGTAGGTCATTACCATTCTTTGGGGCCGAACCATTATAAATTCTTGGTGTTTTCTTCTTTTCCATTGGATTATATTCTTAATTGTCGTTTTATCTTCTATCGTACATTTTACTCCGTGTCGATGGCCAAATCGTTGGTCAACAACTTATAATAGGGAGACTGGGATAATTGTCTACTTCAGTGTTATCTGCGGGGTTAATAGTTTAATTGAAAAATTGGAATAATATTTATTATTAGTGATTAGAAATGATTGTTGAGGGTGGAGATTAACCTTTAACAGTTTCTTAATATCGTAATATCAATATTTATTTGCTTTCTAGTTTATGTTATTTAATTTTGAGTTAAAAATCAAAATCCCTCTTTTAAGTTTTAGTGTTAATTATTGAATTATAAAGTGAATGATAGTCTTCATGGGTTCGACCTGTGCTTGCTATTATACTAAAATAATTGGAAGCATTGAAAGAAAAATCATTGTTAAATTTGTTGTGGTATACGAGACGCATCAATTTATAAACGGTATTTTCGAGATCCCTAATGCAAAACACTTATAATTTTCAATGAATGTTTATATTTTCAAATTATGTGATTTTAATACAGTTTAGTTACACTTTTGAGTTAAATGCTTGGTTAGCTAGTTAAATGCACATTTTAAACTCACTTGGTAATGGCTCTAAAGTAGTAGGGCGTTACAGGTAGAAGGAGGAGAAGAGGAAAGAGAGAATGTGAGAAAGATAGAGAATAGTGAATAACAACTTATGTTATGGGCATTTTTTGAAACAAGAGAAATAATGACATAAAATAGTCAAGTGTATATAGCATAATATGTTATATTATTTATAATATAATGTTTATGTATCCCCAAAATTTGAAAACGATGACGTGGCAATAGAAGTGACAAATGGCAAGGAATGACTAGGTTATCTGGCTTAGGAGTGATCCAGTAGACCGGTAAAGATTTTTGACTGACCAGTCAAGTGTCATGACTGACCAGTCATGTGCTTGACCGCCCAATCAAATCTGACCAGTCAGGTGCTTGTCCGCCCAGTCATGTGCTTGTCCGCCCAGTCAGTTGCTTGTCTGACCAGTCAGGTGCTTGTCCGACCAGTCATGTCCTTGGCCAACCAGACATGTGTTTGTCCGCCCAGTCAAGTGCTTGTCCGACCAGTCACTTGTCTTGGTCGAACAATGAGGAATTTTGGTCCTTCAGTTCTCCTCCTAAGTGTGATGTGGGCCGACTAGACAGAACAGTGCTACGCAAAGGATCCCAGTAACGATTTCATCAAGAATCGGTCATACCTGTGCGGGAATCTCTCAGATTATCCCACAAAAATAGTGTATTGTTGTATTTTGAATATTATTATTAATTGAATATAGTGAGAATATCGAAATATCCTTATTATGGGGGACATCATTTGTACGATCCTGAACCTATAAATACAAGGCCCATGGCATCATAAAGGGGTTCGGATTTCAATTTTCCAGGGAGAGTAATTGTATCTTGAGAGGACTCTTGTATTCTTTTGATCTGCACTGAAGAAACTCAGTAGACTCAAGTTCATCTGATCTTGAGTGTAGATCTATAATCATAACTCTAAGTGGACTAGGCTATTACCAACACATTAGGGCTGAACCACTATAAAAATTGTCTGTGTCGTATATTTCTCTTGAAGGTTTTTTGTCGTTTTGACATCTACACGTCGTTGGCCAAAAATGCGATCAACATTTTGGTGCTTTCATTGAGAGCCTGTAGAGAAGAAGCACAGGACTATCATATCGAAATGGCACCCAAGAATACCAATGTGCCATCCAAAAAGTCAGGCACGTCAAAAGAGCCTGCAAGATCAGAAGATCCTGGACCACAGAACCCAGAGACTGAGCCCAGGGAGTTTCTCGAGGAGACCACTCCAGAAGTTGAACAGCTCCAGGAAGCAATAGGTGAATTCCAAGAGGAGATGATGTAATTCAATGCTCGGCAGGAATCTTTCACTGAAGAGATGGCCAAGCAGAGAGCTGTGTTAGAGCAGCAAAGGCGCGATATGGAGGCCAGAAGCGAAGAGCTCAGACAGCGACAGGAGGAAGTCGACCGGAGACATCATGAAGCAGCACTTGCTCTAGAAGCGGCTACCCAATTGGCCCAAGCCAATGCTCAAGCCGCGGCATAAGCAGCCATCCAGGGAGCACGAAATAATAATGCTGGTCGAAGGACCACTGACAAAGCCAATTCTCGGGGACCGGATAGAAGCAGGAGTAACCCCCCTGGTCGGGAAGATGATGGGGACTGATCCAGAACTGCCTCGACGCAAAGGGAGCACTCTAGAACCCCCTCCAGGAGCCACTGATCAGAAACTTCTAGATCAGGGAGTCACCGATCGGGCAGTAAAAAGACTCCACCCAGGCAGGATCAGACCAAGACTCCTCAAGATAAGAGGACTTCACAATTCAAAAATGGGCATGGTCGTGATGAGGCTGATAGTCATCACACCGACTAGTCAAAGGAAACGGAGGGAAACGACCAATAAGGAGGAATAGACTGCCCGGGGCGTACCGAAAGGCCTCCACTGCACCCCAGCCAGCAGCGTAGTGGGAGAGCGCAAGTCCCGCGTAGTAAGCCCTCTGAAAAATTGAAAAGTACGGTGTTCGATTGGGCAGGAGAGCATGCTTCCCGGAAGGATCTGAGGGACGCTATCACCAACAAGAGAAGGACCGTCCCGGTCGAAGTGAAAAATATGAACCGCCCTGCCAGTCAAGTAGAAATACTTGAGGACAGTGCACCAGATGGTAATGCCCGACCAGGCGGTCAAGACCTTGGAACTTCATCAGTTGCACCAGCCATCCAAGCCCAGCTTGACGTGCTAACAGCTGCAGTGCAAGGTTTGTCAAAATGACCTTCCGGTATAGATGCGATAGACCACCGGAGTGGCAGCCTATTTTGTGCCCGAATTAGAGCAGCCCAGCCTCCGGCAAAATATAAAGCACCGGTTTTGCCAGTATATACAGAAAAGGCAGATCCCATCAGACATGTTGGGAAATTTGAGGACCATATGGAATTACTCGGAGTAAGTGACGATTATCGGTGTAGAGTTTTCCCGACTACTTTGTTAGATACCGCCCAGGAATGGTATTGGATGTTTAAGCCGAACTCCATTACCTCTTGGGAAGCATTCAGGAAGGAGTTTTGTAGACAATTCAGCACTGCCCGGACTCCACCAGTTTATGCCAACCACTTGGCAGATATCAAACAAGGAAAAGATGAGTCAATAGAGCAACTGTTGTAGGAGACGGGGATAAGATGGTTGCCATATCCGCTAGGATAACTTTTCGGGGCCCTTTGTGGGATAGTATACATAGAAATCCAATTTCAACACTTCAACAATTTCTTGACCGAGCAAACAAGTATATGAAATTGGATGATGCAATCGAGAAAGAGGAGAATGGCATAAATAATCCGGGCTGATCAACTGACTCTCCTAATAATGGTGGAAATAAATGTGGAAATAACAAGTCTGACCACCATGAGGAAAAGAAAGCAAAGTTGAGTTCAAACGACAAAGATCTCCACCCTTGCAGCCCGGACCTGTGGACTTCACCTTAGACACTATATGTGGAGGACCACACTTGGCTGAGGATAGCAACGAAGCAAGGGAGAGGTATGCTGAGCGGGAGTGCTAGGATCAGAAACCATTGGAGCGGTGAGCATCGGAGGATATATTATCACTAAATACCGCTTTCAGAGTGGTAGTTTAATTTCAAGTTATTTAACTTGCTATTTAAATTTGGTTTATGAGCTGGTTATTTGCTGACCAGTCAGGTATTTTTGAACAATTTTTGTTGTTTAAGACTCGTTATTAGACACGTTTTGTCCTTTTTAATTTACGAGTAATAAAAGAGACTATGCGCAGCGTGGTCGATTCTTGCTACAAATGTGCATGTGTGTTAATTATTCGAACAGTGTTCAACTGGTCAGTAAAATCGGACAGTGTTCAACTGGTCGATACGTTCAAGCAGTGTTCAACTGCTCGAATATTTTCAATATATTCTATGTGTTTCACGAGCAATAAACTACTCAAACAGATTCGGTCAAGTGGCAAGTGACCGAGGATCTTTGAACCCTCGATCGATTGGGGGGCACATGGGGTATGCTGGTATATAATTTAACACAAGCAATAAGAGCACGAGTAAATGTATTTGCTTTTAGGCTGACTTGTAAAATTTTGAAGTAAAAAAAGGCCATTAAGATAACTTGTTTGACAAAGCTTAAGTAACTTGGAATTTTTTAAAATTTCAAGTTAGAAGCAAATATTCGTGTGACAATAAATATTATGCTCATAAAATGTTAGAGCAATAAGAGTGTGAAAAAGTATAATTAGTATGGACTTATGAAATGTCTAGAATTTCTAAGTTAGAAAACTAAGTACTCATGCGAAAATATAAGGCATACATCAGAGTGACTTTACTATTCACAAAAAAAAACTTATAAACTTTTTAAGTCTAAAAAGACTTATAATGTTTCAAGTTAAACAAGAAAAGTAAAGTGTAAAATGCATGAACCATAGAAATTTTGTGCAAACCCGAGCAGTGGGGCTGCGTCTGAGCGGCTGGCATGAGTGTCCAAGCAGTAGTGCTGCGTCCGAACGGGTGTACGCTGCGTCCGAGCGGGTGGTGTGCATGTCCGAGTGGGATGGAGCTACGTCCGAGCGGCTGGCGAGAGTGTCCGAGCAGTCATGCGCGCGTCCGAGCAGATGGTGTCAGGCGTGTCCGAGCAGATTGGGCATGACCGAGTGGCTTAGGCGTGCGTCCGAGCGGACGGTGGCATTCGTCCGAGCAGTTGGGGTGCGCTTCAAGGAGTTGTGGTCTATGTCCGAGGGGATGCTAGCTGGCCATCCGAGGAGCCTGGTGCTTCCGAGCGTCCGTGTCCGAGGAGATACTAGCTGGCCATCCGAGGAGCCTGGTGCTTCCGAGGGTCCGTGTTCGAGGGCTGCTATCCGAGCAGCCAGTGGGAAGTGGCTGATCGGCTAGCTGCCTGTTTGAGTATTAGGGTGCATGTCCGAAGAGCCAGGCAGGCGTCTGGGCAGCATGAAACAATGCACCCAAGGGTTAGCAGTTAAGAAATTATTTGGGTCCCGGGGACCAAATAGGCATTTCAAACCAGCTATTTCAAACAAGCTCAAAGAATGGAATTTGAAGAAATCAAAAGAAAAGTTCGAGCATGGGTTTATTACAAAAGTGAAGGTTACTAACTGGTTGGAAGCTTTTGGATGACCTCAAAAACATTTTGCTAGAAGAAAAGTTTATCGTATGAGTAAATCGTATAATAAACTTGGGGGCAAATGTTATCCCCAAAATTTGAAAATGATGACGTGGCAATAGAAGTGACAAATGCAAGGAATGGCTGGGTGATCTGGTTTAGGAGTGATCCGGTAGACCGGTAAAGATTTTTGACTGACCAGTCAAGTGTCATGACCGACCAGTCAAGTGCTTGTCCGCCCAGTCAAGTGCTTGTCCGACCAGTCAGGTGCTTGTCTGCCCAGTCATGTACTTGTCCGCCCAGTCAGGTGCTTGTCCGACCAGTGAAGGTTTGGCTAACCAGTGAGGAATTTCGGTCCTTCAGTTCTCCTCCTGAGTGTGATGTGGGTCGACTAGACAGAACAGTGCTACGCAAAGGATCTCAGTAACGGTTTCAACAAGAATCGGTCATACCTGTGCGGGAATCTCTCAGATTATCCCACAAAAATAGTGTATTGTTGTATTTTGAATATTATTATTAATTGAATATAGTGAGAATAGCGAAATATCTCGATTATGGGGGACATCATTTGTACGATCCTAAGCCTATAAATACAAGGCCCATGGCATCATAAAGGGGTTCAGATTTCAATTTTCCAGGGAGAGTAATTGTATCTTGAGAGAACTCTTGTATTCTTTTGATCTGCACTGAAGAAACTCAGTAGACTCAGGTTCATATGATCTTAAGTGTAGATCTATAATCATAACTCTAAGTGGATTAGGCTATTACCAACACATTGGGGCTGAACCACTATAAAAATTGTCTGTGTCGTATATTTCTCTTGAAGGTTTTTTGTCGTTTTGATGTCTACACGTCGTTGGCCAAAAACGCGGTCAACAGTTTAGAATAAATAATGTAACATAATATATATGAGATTTATATTTTTGGATAGTGTGAATATCCAAATGTGTAACATATTTGGGGTTACAAAAACAGTTACAAATTTGTAACTCCCAAATATTGCCCAATAATGTGCTGATTTGATATTACACATTTTGACTTGAATTTGTCAATGCCATAAGAGATATGATGTTGGAACGTTTTGGAAAAGTTTGGAAAATTGGGTAGCTGAAAAGCACTGGGGCCGCGGCCAGGCTTATCCCAAGCCACGGCCTAGAGTGTTGACAGTTTTTCAATTTTGGTTTTATCCAATTTTGAACGTTTCCAACAACCAAGTAACTCCAAAATCTCCATTTTAATTCCATAAACACTCAATTAAACATTGGTAACAACCATGGGGGTTTGTGGCGTTTGAAATTCAAAGGTGTTGACCCAGATTTTGGCCAACGGACACAGAGTCAGAATACGCTTGACGTGGATAAGAACGTTGGAAAGAACGTGATTCGGCCCCAAGATCTGGTAATAACCTACGTCCACTTGAATTGTTATTGAAATAAGATCCAAAGGGGTGATCAAAGAACTAGGGTTCAATGAGTTTCACTAACCTTTGAAGAAGAAAAATACAATTATTCTAGTGTAATCTCTCTTTTATCTTAAATGACCTTTTTTGCTCAAAAGAAAAAGTCTCGGATCCTCTTCCCTGAGCCCTCTTCTTCTATTTATAAGCTCAGGGAAGATTTACATTTATTTTTTACAGATATGATTTCCTAAATAGTCGGATACTCAGGAAATCATGGGAGATAATTTTGAAATTCATCTTAACTGCCTAAGATCTCCTCCGCGTATAATGCGCATACGACCAGGCTGGTCGTATGAAGAAACCGGTCGCGTGACACTGGGTGTTTTCCTGGTCGATAGTCGAGCACAGATTCTGCCAAGTGTCAGCCACATGTAATTAATGCCTGCCGTGTCATTCACTTCTGATTTTTGGGATAACATTTGCTCCCCAAGTTTGTTTATTGCGACCAGCAATAAAGAAACTTAAAGGAATAACCGTTCACATTCCCATGATGTCTGTCAGAATCCCAGTGCATTCTCGAAAACCGTGACATAATTATGTCTAATCAAGCATTTTCAGTTTCCAAAAAGACACTTTTGACAGCTGATGCACTCCCCCACGTTTCGAAAGTGGGAAGTGATGATTACTGCCTTTTGGCTATCCCTTCGACCCCTATAAGCAGGTATTTCTTCCCCTTTAAGAAAATTTTAGTCACCATCTTTGCCAAAACTTTCAAGAACTTGCACCAGAGTTCAGAGCTTCTAATACCAGTCCGATGCCTAGCCGAAGGTTTTCCAGTTTGAGTTTTCATTTTCTTCAGAATCTCCATCTTCTCTCAGGTAAGGACTCCATCCTTTAAGTTCTCTATTATGCCATGCATGCCGTCTTTATGCTCTGATATTTCTGCATTCTTGAATAGGTTTTTTGGTATGAACCGCCTACTGTTTGGTAAAAGTGCGTCTTTATGCCTTGTATAGGTTAGGTCGATACTTTGATATATAGAATCTCTAACTTAGGACGTTAGGTTGACGAAAGATTCAACCTTTAGGCCAGGTGAAAAAACTGAAATTTTTTCCTGCCCTTCAGGAGTTGAAAAAGTTCTTTTCAGAAAACAATTTTCTTTCCTTTTTGTTTTTTATCCGTCTTTTAAACTACCCACGTTGAAGTTAGTGTAGGACTAGGATGTTGCTGGTTATTTAGGCACGAGCAACGTTATCCCAACTCCTCCCACTACTTCGCAGATTGTGTCTTATCTCCTCCATTGTCTGTTTGCAGTTCATATGCAAGACCCTTGGGGGGGAGAAAGACCTATCGAAGACGAAATTTTGGCCCAACTGCTCGAGGGCGAAGAGAATCCATCCACGCTGATTCCAGAAATTCCATTTTCACGTTCTAACCCAAATCCTCCACCAGCTCCTACCCAGAAAATGGCAAGAACAAAAACTAAGGCTAGAAAAAGACGCAACCCTTACTCTCCAAGTCAGCCTCTTGCTGATGTTCCCTCGACCAGTGGTCGAGGTGAATTCCCTCCTGAAACCGAAGTTCAGAGGCGTGCCCGTCCTCGTCATGCCGATCAGCCGGCTGTCGAGTGGCACGTGGTGTCCCCAAGTACGGTGACAATTCGCATGATCAACAACTATATAAATAAATACAATCTGACGGGGGTAACCCTAGTCAGACCTTCCATCGACCAGCGAGCCAACCTACCAGGGGGGGCTTATAGCGCCTGGTCGAGATACCATATCGAGGCGGGTGCCACCCTGCCTCTTCATTCATTTTTCCAAGGGGTGGCAAACTACTTTGGGGTGGCCCCTTTTCAGATTACCCCGAACGGGTATAGGATGCTAGCCGCGCTCTATATCCTTTATAAACTCAAGCAACGGCCAGCTCCTTCTCCTCACGAGGTCAATTATCTGTTTGACCTCAAGTCCAACCCCAACCAAGATGGTACGGGGATTTTCCAATTTTGCCACCAGGAGACCGGTCGCACCTTTCTGTCCGAGACCACTCATATCTCCAACGTGGGGAAGTATCATATGGAGTACTTCCTGACGCCCGACATCGCCGTGGACAATCTGGCCTTCACTCGAGGAGGTAAGGAAAATAATGATCCTTAAAATAGTAGTTCCTGCGCTTGATATCTTTCTTGTCGTAATGCTTCATTGTTCCGTTGTGTTCCAGGTCCATGGTTACGCACGATCCCCACTCCAGGAATGGAATCGAGGGCAGCACTCTTAGCCAGTACGTCCAATGCTGCTAAGAGTGTAAAAAACTTGATCAATGAGGCTAACCTTAGGTTGGCTGGCCTTAAGGGCTCCCAACCTGCGACCAGCGAACCTGTGGCGGGTGGTGTTCATGCTGATGTGGGACCTGAGCAGGGACCTGAGCAGCAACCTCAGGTGCCTCCCCCTAGTAGGAGGCCAACTGGGGTTATAATCAGGGAACCTGCTGTTTCCCACCGAGCAGCAGAACCATCGGTCCCCAAGGGCAAGGGGAAACAAAAGGCTACTGAGCCTGCCGAACAGTCTGATGACTCGTTGGATGTATACGGTACACCATTCTCGTTTTTGAATAATCTGCCAATCCCTTCTCATCTATTTGATGGGGATGGAAACTTTAGGAACGCCCCTTCTTTAAATTCAGATTTCTTCCAGGAACTAGGTAGTCCAGTAGATAATGTTACGACCAGTAGGTGTAGCTCGGGTATCTTACTTTTGTAATTCTTCTACTCTAATCTCTACTTTCTCGCGACCCTTTAATCTCATTTTTTGAATTGTTTCTCTTTGTGCAGGTATGGACTCCGGGGACTTCTTCGACCACTACCATGCTGTTGCTGATTCTTCTGTCCCGAAGAAGGACAGAAAAAGGACTCGAGGGGAAAGTAGCAAAACCCCTTCAAAGAAGGCCCGGACAGAAGATACCCCTGCCACAGCCCCTTCCAAGGAGGACCTACCACATCCGCCTTCCCCCGAGCAGCAGACTCCCGCGCCTGCCAATCCTCGGTCTTCCTCAAAGGCCGCAGACAAAGAGACCTTGGACCACCTGTCCGAAGGCCCCTTGTCCAGCCACATAGTTGGCATGGCCAGGGAGAGAATATACCGGCTCTCGAAGCACAAACGCAGCCAGACCGCCATCAATGACACTGCCACAATGGACATCAACGAAATCATTAACAGAGTGTTGAATGAGATAGCCAGTGTAAGTCGTCTTTTGCTGCTTTGTCATTTATGCTAAACTTCCTTTCCTAACTCATTTTTTCTTCAGGGGCTTTTGTCTTTGACTACTAGCTGGCGCCGTGCTGGGGCAATGGTCTCTAGAGAGAAGAACTTTGACTCCAGGCTTGCCCAAGCTAAGCAAGCGCTTGAGGATGAGAACACCAAGCTGCTCGAGGAGAACTGGGAGTTGTCAAAGCTGAACGAGCAGCTCTGCGAGGACCAAGCCACTCTTACCCAGGAGCTTCAGGAGAGTCAAGAGGCCCTACAGAAAGCCATCGAGGAGCGGAAAAAATGGAAGGAGAGTGTTGTCCTCAATACCCAAGAGTGTAAGCAGTTCAGTCTTGATCTGATCGCCAACAGAGGTGAGGTGAAGAGGCTCGGGGAACGGGCGCAGGAACTCGAGGGGCGCGTTCAGGAGCTTGAGGGGTGCATTCAGGAGCTCGAGGAGGATGGGGCCAGAAATCTGAAGAAGTACAAGGAAGCCACCTTCCTCAATTTCTACGATCTCTGGAAGCATAACCGAGGGGTCAACATCGACTATCTTTTCGAGCGGCTACAAAGAACGCTGATGGCGCAGTGCACTGCTCGGTTGGAGGCAGAGGAGAGAGCTAAGGCCAAGACCCCTGCTGCTGATGCTAAGGCCAATCCTCCAACTGGCAAGAGTGCTCCTAACCCAGAAGACCCTCCTGCTCCCCAGTAATTTTCTTTTTATGGCCCACGGGCCTATTTGTAAAGACAATTTATTTTTTCTTGCTGCGAGGGCAGCTTTTTACTTATACTTGAACAATTACATCCGACCAGTACTGCTCGCGGTGTAAAAGCTTTTTTCTTTTAATCACGTATTTACATTCGAGCACTAATGCTCACGGTGTAAACGATTGCGTTGCCGATATTACAATGTTTATTATAATACATGTTCGCATGACCGAACTTAGCATAGTACTTTGGTTTGATTTTTCAAAACACGAATTTTGAAAAATGCTCTAAGTACCGTAGCATGCTTTCACTTATTTTGTTCATGTGTTTACATACCTCACGGTATGCTTTGCTATCGATGTACCTTATATGCCCCCCAAGTGATCGAGGAGCTTTAGGTCCTTGGTCACTTGCCTTGACCACGACCTGTGCGAACATTACTGCTCGATAGTAATTATAACACTTGCAATACAGCAAAATAACACACGTAATGAACAAATACTTGTAAAAATAAATTTACAAAGGTTGGCAAGAATGACTGGCTGCGCACAGTCCCTTATAATCTCGTATTAAAATGGACTAAACATGTCTTTACGAGTGATCTTAATAAAGATCTTACACTTAGTAAGCGATTAGCCATACAACGTGGCTAATCCCTTTTTCAAAACTTGTAAAAAGTAAAAATTAATACAAGTCAGTCCTTTAAGAAGGACTGTTTATTGGTAATACTTGCGCAGGTGTTCTCCATTCCAGTAGCGTGGAACAAGATATCCATTCAAGCGTGCAAGTTTGTAGGTGCCTGGAGGAAGGACTTCTTCGATCTGATACGATCCTTCCCAGTTTGGTCCGAGTACTCCAGCAGTGGGGTCGCGGGTATTTAAGAAAACTCTTCGTAGCACTAGATCCCCAACGTTGAATTTTCTTTCTTTTACTTTTGAGTTAAAGTACCGGGCGACTTTTTGCTAGTACGCAGCTACTCGGAGTTGGGCTTTTTCTCATTTTTCGTCTATTGAGTCCACGGACTCCATCATCAATTGGCTGTTCTGATCTTTGTCGTATGTAATCCAGCGGTGAGAGGGCAGATCCATCTCGACTGGCAACATGGCTTCATATCCGTAGGCTAACGAGAACGGAGTATGCCCTGTCGCTGTTCGGTGAGAAGTCCTATACGACCATAAGACTTCAGGCAGCTGTTCTGGCCACGCTCCTTTAGCGTCTTCAAGTCTTTTCTTCAGGGTGTATTTAAGCGTTTTATTCACTGCTTCGACTTGTCCGTTCGCTTGCGGTTGAGCAACTGAAGAAAAGCTTTTGATAATTCTGTGTCTTTCACAGAAGTCTGTGAACAGATCGCTGTCAAATTCGGTGCCGTTGTCTGAGACGATCTTTCGGGGCAAACCATATCGGCAGATAATGTTCTTGATGACGAAGTCAAGAGCTTTCTTGGTCGTTATGGTGGCGAGTAGTTCAGCTTCGGCCCATTTGGTGAAGTAGTCGACTGCTACAATCGTGTATTTCACCCCACCTTTTCCTGTTGGTAGCGATCCGATCAAATCAATACCCCATACTGCGAAAGGGCACTGACTCTGCATTTGTTTTAATTCGTTTGGAGCTGCTCGTGGGATCTTGGAAAACCTTTGACATTTGTCGCATTTCCGCACGTACTCCGCAGAATCCTCATTCATAGTTGGCCAGAAATAGCCCTGCCTTAGGATCTTCTTCGCCAAACTTTGCCCCCCAGCATGATCTCCGCAAAAGCCCTCATGTACTTCCTTCATCAGTTCCTTAGCTTTCTCGGACGTAATACATCTGAGCAATGGCATGGAATATCCTCTTCGATACAAAACATCATCGACCAATATATACCTCACTGCCTGCCTTTGGAGAGTTCTGGATTTGTTCCTATCTGTCGGCAGTGTGCCGCTGGTCAGGTATTCCAAGTATGGTGCCATCCATGTGTCTTCCACCCGGATTTCCATGCTAGTTACATCTGCCCGTATACTTGGCTCGCTCAATCTTTCTACTGGCACAATATTCAAAGTGTCAGCATCTTTCGCGCTTGCCAGTTTAGCTAAGGCATTTGCATTCGAATTCTGGTCTCGAGGTATCTGCTGGAGGGTATACTTCTGGAACTGTGCCAATAGATCTCTAGTTTTGTTTAGGTAGGCTCCCATTTTGAGGCCTCGTGCTTGATATTCCCCTAGTACTTGATTCACCACTAACTGTGAATCGCTGTAAATATCGAGCACTTTTATATCCATGTCTTTTTCCAATCGTAATCCAGCGAGGAGGGCTTCGTATTCAGCTTCATTATTTGACGCAGTGAAGTCGAACCTAATGGCGTCGTGAAATTGATGCCCTTCTGGCATTATCAATATCACACCCGCTCCTGCGTGAGATTCGTTAGACGACCTATCCGTGAATAACTTCCACGAAGGAGCTTCATCTTGAGGCTCAAGCGTACTAGGCTGTTCGCACTGCTCGCTGTCTGGGAGTTCGGTGAAATCTGCAACAAGATCAGCCAAGACTTGTCCCTTTACTACTGCTCGCGGTGAATACGTGATATCGAATTGCCCTAGTTCGACTGCCCATTTTAATAGACGCCCAGCCGCCTCTGGTTTCTGGAGGACTTGCCGAAGGGGCTGGTCGGTTAAGACTGTGATAGGATGGGCCTGGAAGTAAGGACGTAGCTTTCTAGAGGCCAAGATTAAGCAACATGCTAACCTTTCGATGGGTGGATACCTCAATTCTGCTCCGATCAGTCTCTTGCTTACATAGTAAACCGCTTTTTGTATGCCCTCTTCCTCTCGTACTAGTACCGCACTAGCAGCAACTTCAGTGATCGCCAAGTAAATGAACAAACTTTCTCCTTCGATTGGCTTTGATAAAATGGGAGGCTGTGCCATATGGGCCTTCAAGGCCTGAAAATCTTGCTCGCAATCTCCTGTCCATTCGAATTTCGTATTGCCCCTAAGTAGATTAAAGAAAGGGACGCATTTGTCCGTTGATTTGGAAATAAATCTACTTAGGGCTGCGATTCTCCCAGTCAAACTTTGCACATCTTTGATATTTTTTGGCGATTTCATATCGATCAGGGCTTTTATCTTGTCGGGGTTGGCCTCGATTCCTCTTGAATTTATAATGAACCCCAAAAACTTCCCTAATCCAACTCCGAAGGAACATTTGAGAGGATTTAGTTTCATCTGGTACTTGTTCAATACATTGAAACACCCTTGCAAATCCCTCACATGTCCTTCCGCTTTTTTCGACTTTACCAGCATGTCGTCCTCATATACCTCCATGTTTACGCCGATCAGCTCTTTAAACATGTGGTTAACTAGTCGCTGGTAAGTCGCACCTGCGTTTTTCAGTCTGAAGGGCATTACTTTATAATAGTATAATCCCGTATCGGTCCAAAAGCTGGTGTGATCCTCATCAGGAGGATGCATACCGATCTGATTGTAGCCTGAGTATGCATCCATGAAAGAGAGGATCTTGTGTCCTGCAGTAGCATCGACCAACTGGTCGATTCTTGGGAGTGGGAAGCAATCTTTTGGGCAGGCTTTATTGAGGTCTGTAAAATCGTCACAGGTTCGCCATTTGCCGTTTGGCTTGGGAACCAGCACTGGATTGGAGACCCACGACGGATAGAATGCTACCCGGATGAATCCATTCTCCTTCTGTCTTTCAACTTCCTCCTTTAAGGCTTTCGATCTATCCTAATCGAGCAGCCTTCTCTTTTGCTGTACGGGTGAAATTTTTTTGTCTATGTTCAGGACATGGCTAATAATCGCAGGGTCTATTCCAACCATGTCTTTATGCGACCAGGCGAAAACTTCCTGGTTTTGTCGCAAATATTCCACCAGTGTGCGCTTCGTGATTGCTTCCAAATTTTTCCCGACCTTTACTACTCTGGTCGGGTCTTTTTCGTTGAGTTGGACCTCTTCCAGGTCCTCAACGGGTCCAAAAGTATCTTCAAAATCCCCAAAGTGAGGATCTAAATCTCTATCCCCACTTTGGGCAACACCCTATTTGGTGACTCCTTCACCGGATTGGGCTTGTGTATCAATTGCCATCTGCAACCTCTCCGAGGGAGTGCTTTTTGACGTTCCTTTCTTTGCCTTCGTGACCGAGGCGTTGTAGCACTCCCGGGCCTCCCTCTGGTTTCCCAACACGCGTCCTACCCCTGCGTCTGTCGGGAATTTCATGGCTAGGTGCCATATGGAGGTGACAGCTCATAGGTCTACCAGTACAGGTCTTCCAATGACGGGAATGTACGCCGAGGGACAATCGACCACTATGAAAGTAGCGAGTAATGTCCTGGTAGCAGGCGCTGTACCTGCTGTCACTGGAAGTTTGATTGACCCTGCAGGGGCAAGTCCCTCGCCAGAGAAGCCATATATTGTTTGGTTGCAAGGCTCCAAGTCCTTAACGGACAACTTTATGCGTTCCAGAGAAGACTTGTACAGGATGTTCACTGAACTTCCTGTATCGACTAGCACTCTTTTCACCATCATAGTGGCCATTTGGATGTCCATGACCAGCGGATCGGAGTGTGGGAACCAGACATGTTGGGCATCGCTATCAGAGAAGGCTATCTCGCCTTCTTCTGATCGAGCTTTTTTCAGCGCGCGGTCCTCCACAGTCATCATCTCGATGTCTTGGTCGTGGCGCAGGGTCCGAGCATATCGTTCCCTGGCCTTGCCGCTGTTTCCCGCGAGGTGTGGGCCTCCGCAGATGGTTAATAGGGTGCCGGCTACGGGATCAGGCTGCAAAGGTGGCGAGCGTTGGCGTGTGGGCGCCTGCTCGTTGCCACCTGGAGCTTCTCGTTGGGAATTTCCCGAGGCCCGTACATATCTCTTCAAGTGTCCTTGTCTGATAAGGAACTCGATCTCATCCTTCAACTGGTTGCACTCAATGGTGTCATGTCCGTAGTCGTTGTGGTAACGACATAACTTGGTGGTGTCTCTCCTCGAAATGTCCTTTCGAATGGGGGCAGGCTTCTTGTAAGGCACACTAGATCTCGTGGCCTGATATACCTCTCCCCGAGACTCAACAAGGGCAGTATAGTTAGTGAACCGAGGTTCATAACGATTACCCTTGGTCCTCTTGTTATCAGAGGTGGAAGGCTCGTTGTGTGGCCGTTTTCCACCATTCTTGCCACTGCCGTTGCCGTTCCCGTTGCCCTTGCCGTTGCCGTTGGGTTTCGACCCATTGGCGGCTTTGGCGGGTTCGGCTGCCTCCTTATCTTTGCCTGGGGGTTTCCCTTCATTGGCAATGGCGTCTTCGAGCTTAATATAACGATCAGCTCGATCTAGAAATTCCTGGGTTGTCCTAACCCCATGCTTTCTGAGGCTCTCCCAGAGAGGGGTACGGCGCTTAACTCCTGCCGTTATGGCCATCATTTTGCCTTCATCGCCCACCGTTTTTGCTCCGGCGGCTCGCATAAAACGCTGAACGTAGTCTTTCAGTGATTCTCCATTTTGCTGGCGTATCTCGACCAGCTGATTTGCCTCGGTAGGGTGCACACGACCCGCATAGAACTGTCCGTAAAAATCCTTCATGAACATTTCCCAGGAAATTATACTTGTAGGAGGGAATTTAAAAAACCACTCATGTGCAGCGTCAGAAAGTGTTGTAGGGAAGATCCTGCACTGTGCGTCAGAATACGCTTGACGTGGATAAGAACGTTGGAAAGAACGTGATGACGAAAATAATAAGAAGACAAGAGTTTATAGTGGTTCGGCCCCAAGATCTGGTAATAACCTACGTCCACTTGAATTGTTATTGAAATAAGATCCAAAGGGGTGATCGAAGAACTATGGTTCAATGAGTTTTACTAACCTTTGAAGAAGAAAAATACAATTATTCTAGTGTAATCTCTCTTTTATCTTAAATGACATTTTTTGCTCAAAAGAAAAAGTCTCGGATCCTCTTCCCTGAGCCCTCTTCTTCTATTTATAAGCTCAGGGAAGATTTACATTTATTTGTTACAGATATGATTTCCTAAATAGTCGGATACTCAGGAAAACATGGGAGATAATTTCGGAATTCATCTTAACTGCCTAAGATCTCCTCCGCGTATAATGCGCATACGACCAGGCTGGTCGTATGAAGAAACTGGTCGCGTGACACTGGGTGTTTTCCTGGTCGATAGTCGAGCACAGATTCTGCCAGGTGTCAGCCACATGTAATTAATGCCTGCCGTGTCATTCACTTCTGATTTTTGGGATAACAAAAGGGTGTCTCAAAACTGAATAAATAGGAGCCTATTGCTCACTTGTAAAACACACCAATTTCTATCCACTAGAGCACATGGCTAGAAATTCAATATAGAGGCTTGTTTATTCTAGAAAACTATTTCATTTGTGAGAGTTCCCGTAGTGCTTGAGATAGGGGGAAATAAGCTTTTGGACAATGTTTAATTAGATGTTTATGGAAATAAAAATAAGTTTTTGGAGTTACATGAGTTGTTGGAACCGTTCAAAATCGAAATGGAAAATTGGCTTTGGCTGTCAGCCTCACTGGCCGCTGTCAGAGCTGTTGCTAGCCGCGGCCAAGAATACCAGTGGTCGCGGCCACAACCCATTTTCAGCACACACTTTTGTACAATTTCCCCAACGGTTCTATACTCTTCCCACATGATTTTGTAACCTCCAAACACATTATGGGGGTTAAAATCATGTCTCCAACAACCATATCACTTATGGGTTTGACAAATTCAAATCAAAATGTTACAAATTTGGTAACATCAAATTTACACATTATTGGGTAATATTGAGAGTTACAAATTTGTAACTATCTTTGTAATCTCAAATATGTTACACATTTGGATACTCACATTATCCAAAAATATAACTCTCATATATATTATGTTACAATATGTAACACACTTTGTCACATTTAATTAATCTAAATATTATATTATAAATAATATGACAATTTAGCTGTGTCTTTATACTATAGAGTTGTACTTCCACTTTTATCTTTTGTTCTTCATCTTTTAGTTTATTTATATCCATTGTGTAGAGTTGTATTCTCTATTATTCTCTTCATCTAGCTATTTCTACATTTACATGTATTTTTTGTTATATAATTGTAATCTTATTTAATCAATCACTTTATCATTTTTATCATTTATATTATTTTACTTAGATTTGTAAGTGTCTTACAATTTCATTAAGACAATTTATATATCTCTAACATAATATATGTTTCATTTAACAATCTATAATCCATAAATACTCAAATTTTCCTAATGAAATTAGTATTATATATGCAAGGCCAATATTAGTAATAGATAAAAAACTTTACTGATTGCTTTGGTGGTACAATTTGTCCTTTCTGCTCCCAAAAGTTTGGCTTTGATGCTTGATTCAGCTACTTTGACTCTATTATACCATAGGCCCTATAAATGGGAAAGCCCTAGGCTCACTTATTATATGCTTCATTTGGATATATTTAGATATATTTTAGTGCTTGTAAGTTCGATAGCACAGTTTTTGGAGGCAATAATAGAAGAAACATAAAATAAATTGACCATTACAGTCAATCTGAGGCTGCACGTGGTATAGTTAATGTAGGCTATGTAGCCTTTATTTATTTTTTATTGTTATCATTTATTACTTTTAATTTATTTGGTCTTTATATCAATCTATGTGTTGTACATGTATGAGAAAATATTCAACTACTATAGCTAGTTAGTCTTTTGGTTGTTTTAATCACTAAAATCATGGTTATCTTAAATGAGAAGAGTTTTCCAAAAGGGTTATCGAATTAGTATATTGTGCTTATCCATATCCTACTCTTTCTGGTCTGTCACTTTGTTGAAGAATTAACTGTGATGATATTTTTGAATTAATTAATATTACATGAATCCAATTGGGTCAAGTGATTTTATTATATCATATAGATTTTTACAAAAAATACTTAATTTTATTAAAAAATTTATATTTTGACAGTTAATTTTTTTTCTTTTAATTTTACAATTTTAAGATTATTTTTTA
The DNA here is from genome assembly GCF_963169125.1 of Humulus lupulus. Classification (NCBI taxonomy): domain Eukaryota; kingdom Viridiplantae; phylum Streptophyta; class Magnoliopsida; order Rosales; family Cannabaceae; genus Humulus; species Humulus lupulus. The sequence goes on from NC_084802.1 coordinate 213,114,537, forward strand.
TATTTTTAAGGTTGTCTTTTTTTTTTATTTGCAAGTTATTTTTATGTTGTTTTTTTTTAGATATTTAGATTTAGTTATATTGATATATATTTGTATTTTTTTAAATTTATTTTGGGTTGATATAGTGAGTTGTTTTCAAGTTATTTTTCATAAGACTATATTTTTATAATTATGAAACTTTAAAAAAATCATATTTTTGAAAAAAAAATTAACAACCGTAAAAAAAGTAAAAAGACTATGTATTTAAGAAAAAAAAACTCCTGTATTATAACTAAAACATATCTAAATAATATACATACAAGCATATACAATTCAATTTTTTTTTATATTTAATAATAATAATATATGCACTCGATATTTTTTATTAATGTTTTACACTCACATAACATCTTTTAATATTGTGAATTTTACTTTCCTATAAAAAATTTAGCTTTACTCTAAATAAATATAATTAATTGAGAAAATAAACATAAAAATTAGTGTAAATTTTAAATGCATTTTTTTTTATCATCAACAATTATATGAGTACTTATAAAAAATAATAGATGATACAGATGTGCTAAACAGTATTACCAATTATATAACTGGATTTTCTATATATATAAACACATAAACATATGTATAACTTTGTCCAAAGTAAATAACAGTCTCCTACGTTAAATTAGTAGAGATGGGTGACAACTTAAAAGTTGGTATATGCCAAATACTAAAGTCTTCCATTTAATCATTTTCCTTCTTCTTTTCCTTTTTCTCAATCATTTTTCGTATTTTGTTAATCACCACATAATTAGTATAAACAATAAGTAATATTATGGGACACAACCTATTCATTAAATGATCAAATTGGGCATGGCTTCATGAGGTGGAGTTTTTCCAATACAAAATATAATATTTATGTAATTATTATATATATAAAAAAATCAAAATTTGGAGATTTTTATATACCTTTTTTAAAAAAAAAACTTTATAATTTCTTTGTCTGACCAGCCAATAACTCTAAGTCGAAATGTATTAGTGTGATTTCCATGGACGGAGGGGGCCAAAATGTAACAAAAAAAAATTAAGGGGGCTAAAAATATAAATTTTGAAGAAAACATAAAAAACTATTATAAAAGTACTATGTGATGATTTTTAAAATTAAAAAAAAAATTGATGGTGGCCTCCAATCAACATTTTTGTACTAATCCAATCAAATCCAATTAAATGCTGGATTTTGAAAATTACCATCCAATCAAATCCAATTTTGAGTTGGAGTCTGATTTTTTATTTTTTTTCAAAATTGAGTTGGAACTTGATTTTTAATATTAACTTAAAAATATACAAAAAAAAAAAATTACTTAAAAACTAAACAACACTATTAATTTAGGTTCAAACTACATAAAGTTATCATCCTTACAAGTTTAATCCTCAACTAAAAGCTTGAAGTAGTATTGAAAATAAGAGAGAACGAGAAGAATAGATGCGTATTTTAAGTGTTATCTCCTTTAATTAGATGTGGAATTGTATAGGGGACGACAAATAGTTAGCTAATAATAATGTATTAAAAGAAATATCAATATTTTTCTAATATATTATACATAATTGGATTGACGATCGATTTTTAATTAAATTTTGACAGTGTTATCCGCCATTCTATCTAATCCAATTAAAATTCAATATTTAACTAAAATTCAATCTAATTGTAATTAGATATCTAATTTTTTGTAATTAGATTGTATTTATTCAGTGTAATTGGATTGATTTGAATGTTATGGACTGTCATGTATTTAACTATTAAGCATCATAATTATTATTATTATTATTATCTCAAAATAAAGTGATGAATTTAGTTTTCCATGTGTTTCAAGTAAGTGTAATACTAATTAACTAGAAATAACTATTATTATACATAAATGCGGAGAAATAATTGGGATTATTTAGAAAAGTACAAGTGGATAAGAATAGAAATAAGAGGATTGGTGGAGATAACAGAATCATGTCGGCGAATTTGACAAAGTGAAATGTTCCCACGTGGCACTACAGAATTTCCTTATTAATTATATGAACCATATTATCCCTCCTTTTTCTCTATTTATATTCTTTCATTGCTTTTGCTATTTCCAACCCTCTTTATTACTTGCCTTCAAAACCACTACTAATATTAAGCACAAAAATAAATAAAATAATTTCAATTTTTTTTTTGCTTTGAAAAATATATGGATCAGCTGGAAGAGAAAACCATGGAAGAGTCAATAATAATAAGCAGATTCAAAAGGGTTTGTGTTTTCTGTGGAAGTAGTTCTGGCAAGAGAGATTGCTACCGTGATGCTGCCCTTGAGCTTGGCCAGGAGCTGGTATATATATATATATATACATATATTTAAGAAGTTTAATTATTCTTGATTTATTTGTTGTTATATATATATAAATATGTAGTTTATTTTTTTTTCTTCGATAATTAATTTGAAGGTTTCAAGGAAGATAGGCCTCGTTTATGGAGGAGGAAGTATTGGACTTATGGGCATGGTATCTCAAGAAGTCCATCGCGGTGGTGGACACGTACTTGGGTACGTACTTAATTATATATATATTATACATTTTTTATATTTATATATTTATATATATACTTATTTATATATTATTTTACTAAGTGGATTTTCTACATATTCTCAGAATCATCCCCAAGGCTCTGATGCACAAAGAGGTTTCCTTTTCTAAATATTATTATTATTATTATTATTATTGTTATTGTTATTATCTCTCTCTTTTTTTAATAAATACAGTTTTTAAATATGTATATATATATAATTATATGCAAGTTTATTTATTAATTATTTTGTTTATATGTATATATATATAAGCAGATAACAGGGGAAACGATCGGAGAGGTGAGAACAGTTGCAGACATGCACCAAAGGAAGGCCGAGATGGCCCGCCATTCTGACTGTTTCATTGCTCTCCCAGGTCTTTTCTGGCAACTTTTTGTCAATGATATACATACATATATATATATATATCTAGGTATAGGTAGGTGACACACTACTAACATTTATAGTAGTATATATACTTGTGTAAAAATTTAGGTGGCTATGGAACTTTGGAAGAGTTATTAGAAGTCATCACGTGGGCCCAGCTTGGAATCCACGACAAGCCTGTAAGTTTTAATAGAATTTGTGTCCCATCCGTCCACTTATTTAAATTTAATAAATATTTTAAATATTACAAATTAATCATGAAAGTATCACCTCAAAAATATTGAACATTTTAAAATACTAAATTGCAATACTCATAAGCATAAATATGTTAATATTTATATTTTCAAGGTAAATATCATCTTATGTTTGATTAATAATATATTATAATATTTATTAAATTTAAATAAGTGGTACGTGCTATTCTTCGTTTACATATGCATGTATATATCTTAATATTATTGCAATTATTGGTATATATATTAATTATTTTAGTTAATAAATTAATATAAAGGTGGGCTTGCTTAATGTGGAGGGCTACTACGATTACCTACTAACTTTCATAGACCAAGCTGTAGAAGACGGCTTCATATTTCCTTCACAACGGAACATAGTCGTCTCTGCTCCTAACGCTCGAGAACTTGTTCAAAAGCTAGAGGTCACTGCTACTACTACTATTTATTATTTAAATTTCAAACAATTTATTTTACAAGTGTATATAAAAAAAAAGGCATGCACTCAAAATAACTATTTGAATATAAAACTTCGGTATTCTAAATTTTTCTTAATTTTATAAAATTTTATAACATATCTTAAATAACTATAATATATACCTTACCATATAACAAAATTTAGATTACAACTGATTTATAAACCCAAAATAAAAAAAAATAACTTACTCGTGCTTAAAAAAAACATAACAATTCACTGTATATATATATATATGTATAATTTTATTAATTATGTTTATTTTTGTTTTATTATTTTGAAAAAAAGGAGTACGTTCCATCGCACGATGGAGTGGTGGCAAAGGTGAAGTGGGAGGCCGAACAAGTGGAGCTGAATGCATCTTTGCAGACGAGTATTGCTCGTTGAACAGAAACAAAAAACCACAAGAAAACAAACTAAAGTTACTGATGATGATTAGATATGATGATGATGATGATGATGAAGCAACAACTGTAAAATATCTTCTTTTTAATTATTTTCGTAATTTTAATCTTCATTTTCTGTACAAAAGTATTTATTTAATGACGGCTCTTATATATTTATATATATATATATAGTAATATAGTACTAGCTAGCTAGTCTTTCTTGATATTATGTCTTTATTTGCTATCATAAATAAGTATACGTGTATTAACTAGTTTTGGTCGATAAAACATGTACTATACTTATACTATATATTATTGATTAGTGCGACAATTTAAGTAGTAGCTTCTGTATAAAGGGATATGAATGTGTTCCCCTTTATACAAAATATCATATTATTAGATATTTTCACATAGAAGAGGATGAGTAGTGCGTGTATATATATATATATATATATATATGTATATAATGTGTTCCATTAGTACTACTCTCTTTCGAGTTTTGTCCATACATATATGTTTTTTCTTCAACCAAATAAGTGTGTTTGCCTGCCGAAAGAAACGACAAAGTGATAATCGTACGTACGTACTTAATATGGATCGACCATGTATGTAATACATATATATATATATATACCACTACACTAATCTGCCACGTAATATATAAAACTTTGTTTGTTAAATAATTGAGTGTCAGAAAATCATATATATTTATCTGGAAAAATTAAAGGGGATACAAAAGTAATTAGATTTTATTATATATAATAAAATTGGACGAAACCGAAGTAAAATATTCAACCACTGAAGAGTAGAGAGAGGGACTTTAATTTAGGTTATTTTGTTTAATATAAAAAATGAAGTGTGTATGCTACACATAATATACGTCTTTAAAATTACTTTGGTTACTACCTGGAAATCGAAGTAATAGAAATTTATTTATTACTTCGATTTCCAAATAAAAAATGGAGGAACTTCAATTTTTAGGTCTGTTGTTATAATCTTTTTATTTCCTTTGAAAATACATTGGTTATGAAAATTATAAAAATTGAAGTCACTCTAGAGTGAAATAACAAATATAAAAGGTCCCCGATTGTAGTAGTATCTAACCTATACATATATTTATATATATATATATATATATCCACCTTTAAACATAACTCAATATATCAATAATATTATATATATATAGAAAATTATTGGATATTGGTTATTTAGTTACTTTTAATATTTTTGGTATATATATATATATATATATGGATAAGTTGCAATTTTTTTTAATCACGGTGACGGTATATAATATAGTTATAGGAGACATCTCACAAATTTTCAAGAAATCTTGAATAATATATATAGGATGACAAAATTATGATTCAAATAGCTTACACATATTTATAAATATTGAAACAAACACGTGTACTTACTAAAGTTGTTTGAATCTTGATTTCAGCATTCTAAATTATTTAAAATAATTTTTTTAAAAATTTATTAAAAATCATTTGTAACTATATTATACAGTATCATATAAATTAAACCATCTCCCTACCAAAAATAGTGAGAATACATTTAAATAGTTATTAAAAACAATCACTATACTATAGTACTATAGTAAAAATAACCCTATAGCCAGCTAGTGGATTTATATATATATATATATATATATATATATTAACTATTCTAAGTAAATTATTTTTAGAATGAGTCTATTGTTTTGTGTGGACTGAAATGGAAAAGAAAACAAATTAAGGGGGTGTTCGAGAAGAGAGTTTCTTCTAGTTTCTTCGATTATATTGTGCATGGGCAGATGGTCCTCTTTCCAAATTGTCCAATTGGTCCCCTTTTACAGCTTCGATATTGGCTCATTTGTGGGGTATATATATGTAGTTGAACTTCACAACTGGAACATTTTGTCATCCTTCGCCAAATGCCGTGTGTAGTAATTAAAAGTACTGAGAATAATATTATTGTATCTATATATATATAACAAATGAAATCATTAATGTCTGAGACTTTGTTTTTATATATGTAAACTTGGTTTTTTGTTCCTCATATATATATATATACCCAAAATATGCACTCATATATTACATACCGACACATATCATTTTTTTAAATAGTGAATCTTAATTTTAATAAATATATGATTGTCTTGACTAAATTGGCACATTATTATATATAATATTTGGGTGTATATTTTAAGTACACATATCATTACTCATATATCCCATATGTTTTCTTCACCGGAAAATACAAATTTTATATCAATCGAGATCTATCTCTTTTATTTTTATTATTATTATGTGTTTCAATTAATCTCATCAAGATTTTTTCTTCCTAGTCATATCAATTGGTTATTAATTAGTTTCTGATATATGTAGTTATTAAGATATGTTTAAATACACAACTTGTATTGAATATATCTGTGCGTGATTATGATTACTGTACCTAATTATTAATGGAATTGATTATCTTCCTTTCAAATTTCAAAATTTGTTTTATGTGTGAATTTTAATCTCTTTCTAGAAATTCTAAAAAAATCTGAAGTAGTGATTTATTTTTTATGAATAAACTAAAAAGAATCTATTGTACTGATACAAGGAAGTTATCAACTTGAACCATTAACTCACACATTCTAAAGATTCTTTTTTCTTTCTTTCTAATATGTATCTTTTTAAAATGCTAAAAATATATTTTACATTTTCTTATTTTTATTATAATTTGACATATTTATACATTATTAATTATTATAATATTTTTAAAATATGAAATATTTTGATAATTATACATGTCAAACATTGACATATAGTAGAGTATAAAAAAGAATGTAAACAAGAATTTTCTTAGCAATTTTTATATTTTCTTTCTCAGTAGTTCATGGCTCGACAAATCATTAATATGGCGATATTGGCCAAATTATAGAAAATCAGAACTGCAGCACCCAACTGTTTTTCGTTTTAGTTTTTTTTTAAATTTTATTTTTTGCTTTTAAGACCATATATATATTTGTAATTTTGTAACTTTCAAGAGAGTTGTTTAGTTTTCTCCAAAAGTAAGTTGAGAGGTTTTATCTTAGAGCACACTCCAACCAATAGAACTTATTGCGACGACATTTTATGCACAACAGTACCAAAAGGTTGTTACAAAATATTGTCACTTTTTGAGCAAAGTTGTTCGATAGTCATTAATTAATGAGTTTTTTATTTATTTGAAAAGATTTTGGATAATAAAACTACAAAACGTGTTTGGTAAACATATTTCCATTTTTTATTTTTTATAATTCACATTAGATTAATTAAATTTTGAAAATATACTTTTTTAACTTTCAAAAAAAATAATAATAAATAAATTTATTTTTCTTTCTTTTCTCCGATTTCTTCAAGCAGTCATGGGTATTTCCTTTCAAGCATCCATAGTTTCAAGTAAATTTTATTAGGTTCATAGAAATTACCAAATGCATTTTTTGAATTTTTTTTTTAAAAAAAAAAATAAAAATAGTTACCAAACATATTTTTTATTATTTAAAAATCAAAAATTAAAATGTATTTCAATTTTTGTATTTAAAAAATTCAAAAACAAAAATTTTAACAAACGGAACCATAGTGTATTAAAATTTTCTTCTTTATCATTTTTATAAGGATTTCATCTAAATAATAGAAAAATCATTGTGTTTAATGATATTCTAGTACTTTAAATTGTAATCAACAAAAAAATAAAATGAAAATGAATCCCCTCCAATCAAATATGATCTTAATCCTAATTGCATTCGTGAATTATACCCAAAACTTCTATTAGTGTAATAAATATTTTCAAATAAATCATTTTAATATTTGTATATAATATCATTTTAATTAATAATATAAAATTGAAAATCTATACTAGAAATTTTACTATTTTAATTTGCAAATTACAATGAGAGAGTGTGACTAAAGAATAACCTTCTCAATAGATAACCATTATAATATTGCTTGCTACATACGTAATAGTAATAATAATAATTGCAATGTGTCTCTTTCTATGATTAGATTAGTGGAAGTGTTCAAACAACACCGGCTTTGGAGTTTGGCTTATTAGTTGGTAAGAAGTCGTTGTTAAGGTCTTTTTGAAAGTTCACTAATTGGACTTATGAGTCCTATCACAAATGTTTGATTCTAGCCAACACCACATCCTCATCACATCAATCTCTCTTCCTTTCTTCTCAATTAAGTTTTATGATTTGGCCACACTCTTGACAATTATTTTATTTTTCATCATTGTTAACTGATCTTCTTTGAATAGTATACTTTATTTGAAATAGAATTCTATTTTTTGAATCATACATATATATATTATATAAATAAGAATTCAACTTTTATTATTTTTCTCTAATTTTTAACTAAATTATATGATCTTATCTCCTACACACAAAAATATTTGTACGAGATTCTACTACCAAATAAACCATTTAATAAATGCTAAGTTATGCAAGAATCAGACGAATATTAGAATCAAGAGAAGCAGAAGCCTGTGATAAGAGGTAAGAGCCTCTGCAAGGTGAGAAGAAAGTTGTTTTGGGCACAACGTTGAAGTTTCAAATACGACATGTAGACCAATGAAAAAAAATCATTCTAAACATTTTTTTAAAATTTTTTCTTCTATAAATAGCTAAGTTGTTCATTGAAATTAATTAGGGGGATTTTCTTAATATTTGCTTTACTGTTACTCGGTTGAAATAGAAAGGGAATCATTTACTGACTTAAGCATCTGATTATTTTTGTACAGAATTATTCAAGAACACACCCTAGATTGATTTAGTCAAATGAATGTGTATAATGAAGAATAGTTGAGTTCATTGAAGATCCGATGTGAAACTTTCCTATTTTCCAAATACTTATTATCCAAAAAATTTGGCAACAATAATTGGTGCCGCGTATGTGTAGATAAATGAGAACTCGTAATTTAACATTGATAAAAAAAAAAAAAAAATCAATTAATTTTCTATAAATGATTATTGGTACCCGAAATACTAAATTTTTTTGAAAAATATGAAATGGAATCTACACTTTCCTCTTTCTTTATTAAATTAAAAATAAAAAACTAAATATACTATTAAGAAATTTGTGTTCCTTTTCTTTTATCTAATATAAATAAATAAATATATATATATTATTGTCGTTTTCCTCATATGTTGTCGTTTCCTTTATTTTGTCGTTTTTACATTCATGCTCGTTAATTTACTTTCTTTTCCCTCTATTTTTGTTTAAATCTGTTTCTTTTCTTGCATACATGCCACGATTAAGTTAATATTGGCCATTGGTTTTTTAGCCAGTATTTATTATTAATAAATACATCCATTTTCATCAAAACTAATTAAGTTTTAGTCTATTGATGGGAAAGTGGGGAAGGAATTAGAATTACAAAATTTTGGAGAAAAAAAATGTAGTCTTCAATCTATATATATGTATATTTGTTTACAAAATAAAAATAAAAATTGTGTAATACAAGTTTGAACTGAAATATTAACTATCGAGTGTAGATGTTGAGAAGAGAAACTCTTGTTTTCATCAAACACCTAAAGATACATTCAAGATTCTCATCTAACTCTTGAATAGTGGACTCTAAAGACTCCAACTCCTTCAACACTTGTTTCACTTGTACAATTTTGATGTCTTTATTGGCCTTGAGAACCATTAATGTTGCATCAATTTTCTCTAATTGAGTGGCAAATATATATACTTCTCCTTCACATGCCACCTTTCTGGATCGAAACAACTTCAAAGCTAAATAAGACCTTGGTGATGATCTTATCTTTGGTCGAGAAATGAAACCCAACAAGGACTGAAACACTTCACAAGTTGCTTCCTGAACCAAAGAAAACAAATCAGAACTACTATTATTGCTATCCTTAGTCATCATCACATTCTTCAAACACTTGGTGATCATTTTAGTCAGCACTTTCTTCTTGGATAACATGTATGAATTGACTTCATTTTCGAAGCCAGATTGATCAGAGCCTCTCTTTCTCCTCAGGGATGATTGGAGCTCTTGTAGGGTTTGCTTTATCATAGAAAAAATATCCCTTGTGGTGGCACATGAATCCAGTAGCCGAAGAGATCCATCTAGTACTTGTTCTAGGGTTTTCTTGGTCTCTAGGGCTTGTTTGGCTTGTAGCTGCAACTGAAGTAAATCATCAAAGCTCTCATGCAAATCTTTAAGGCCACTTAATCTGTTGCATATTAATGAAGATGATGATGATGATGTTGATGTTGTTGTTGTTGCCTCTGATGATGTTCTCAACCTGGATAATTGTTCCTCAACACTTGTAGTGTTTGAGATTTTGAATGATGATGAGGCTGCCATATTTTCTTTTTCTCTCTTTTTTTTGTGGAATATACAATAATTATAACTTGATAAAAATGTTAAGGAAAACTTGTTGAGACCATTGTTATTTATATGTATACAATTAAAGACAACCTAGCTTCATATGAAGTTTCTGTTGTCTGTCATCATGTGGTGATGAAAAAAATAATTATTACAACATTATTATTATTATTGTCTCCTCTTGGTTGGAGCTATATTTAATTAGAGTACTTAATTAAGAACATGGTACGCTGTCACCTATATATATTTAAGAATAGTGTCCAATAATTAAAAAATAATGTTGATTTTGAATATGCAAATATAGCACAAAAAATATCTTCAAGATATTGTTCATTAATAAATAAATATAATTATATATTAATTAATTAATAAATAAATATAGTGCTACAGCCTACAACCCATACGTACGTACACTCTTTTAAATTTAATTATCATTAATTATTAATTAATTAAGTTGGGTGATAGAACATTATGTTTCCCATTCTTAAGTTCTAATCTACACTGACCAGGCTGCTAGGAAGGATCAGCTAGCTTAATAAGTAGCTTATCGATCTCTATCTACGTAAACACGCTTATATATATATACTAATTATATATATGATTAAGAGATTATTTCCTATATTCGTAGAGTAGTGAAACATTGGATTTGAATATATGTTAATAGAAGAATATCCAATAAAATGATAAGATTTTTAGTATTAATTAAACAACACACTAGCTTCATCAACTATATAGGTATTTGATGCGTCGTATTGTTTTGTATTGTATTATATTGTATTACAATAAATTGTATCTTATAATATATTTTTATATAGTATTATATTTGATATTGACTTGTATTTATATATAAATATATAATATTTTAGTAAAAATTAATACCAATAAGTTATAAAACACAATTTATTATAACAATACGTACTACAACAAAAACCAATTTTAGGGGCGACAATATCAGGGGCGACAAGTTGGCAGTCGCCCCTAATATTTCTCCTCAATATTAGGGGCGACACATCGCTCCTAATATTCATACACATCGCCCCTAATATATATCATTTTTGGCAACACTGATAAGAATTTTTTGCCACCTATTCTAATATTAGGGGAGACATGTGTAATATTAGGGGCGACACGTGTCATTTTTTTGCCACCTATTCTAGTATTAGGGGCGACACGTGTAATATTAGGGGCGACACGTGTCGCCCCTAATACTGTTAATATAACCTACCCCAGCCGTGCCTCTTCTCCTTCCCTCATTTCTCTGAAATTTTTCAGCCGCCTCTTTCCTCTCCTCCTCTCCTTTTTCCCTCCTTCACTCACCATCATCATCCTTGCCTCCCATCCTCACCCTCACCGAAGACCCGCGGCGCGACCCACCCCCTCCGAAGACCCAGGCGCGGCTCACCCTCTCCTTCACTCACCATCATCGTCTTTGCCTCCCAACCCCACCGAACCACCATCATTCTTCTCCCAACCCCAAGACCGAAGACCTCTCCGACCTCTCAGACGCAACCCCAAGACCCAGGCCGACCCAACCCGAAGGCCCAGGCCGAACCTCCGGCTCAGACTCCCTCTCGGCTCCCTCGTGGCTCAGACTCCCTCTCGGCTCTCTCTCCAGACGGTCAGCCGCAGGTAAGCTTGTATATATTTTTTATATGTATGTATATATAATATATGTAGTTCTATATAATATATATATATATGTATATATAATATATATATATATGTATATATAATATATGTATATGTATATATATAACCGGTTCATATTATTATATATATAATATATGTATATGTATATATATATCTTGTAAAATATATAAATATGCCTCTGTTTTTTGTAATTTAATTTTGTTTAAATTTAATTTTTTGGGTTGATTTTGTGTAGAAATTGAAGGAGTATCTCTTGGAAATTTGGTCACTAGAGTATTTATAATTTTGTGGCATCAAGGTATTTATTTTTTAATTATGTTATTATTTTAACTAATATGTGAATGTGTGTACAAAGTAAGATGTGTTCAGTGATATATTTATATATGTGTATAAAATTATAGCATGTGTTAGTATTTAAATTTGATTAATAATATGTACATTGTCAATGTTCTGGGAATTTTCTGATTGTTTTTTGTAGGGTTTTAAATTTTTGGGATATGTTATAATAGAGATGTTATGCTGTCGAAATTTTGGTAGAGTTAGATGACTAAATAAATAATAATATAATAAATAAAACATTGAATACTTAGAATTAACAAAATAAATTAAAACATTAGATAAATAATTTAATTTAATATTAATAATTTTAAAATAAAGTGAAAAATTATATTTTAATATTAACAAATTTAGTAATTTAAAAATAAATTAAATAATTAGATAAATAATTTCAAAATAAATTACAAAATTATAATTTAATTTAATATTAACAAATTTAGTAATTTAAAAATAAATTAAAAGTTAGATAAATAATTTCAAAATAAATTACAAAATTTTAATTTAATTTAATATTAACAAATTTAGTAATTAAAAAATAAATTAAAAAATTAGATAAATAATTTCAAAATAAATTAAAAATTTAGATAAATGAATTAAAAAAATTATAATTTTATTTAATATTAACAAATTTAGTAATTGAAAAATAAATTAAATAATTAGATAATTAATTTCAAAATAAATTAAAAGTTAGATAAATAATTTCAAAATAAATTACAAAATTATAATTTAATTTAATATTAACAAATTTAGTAATTTAAAAATAAATTAAAAGTTAGATAAAAAAATTCAAAATAAATTACAAAATTTTAATTTAATTTAATATTAACAAATTTAGTAATTAAATAATTAGATAAATAATTTCAAAATAAATTAAAAATTTAGATAAATGAATTAAAAAATTATAATTTTATTTAATATTAACAAATTTAGTAATTTAAAAATAAATTAAATAATTAGATAAATAATTTAAAAATAAATTAAAAGTTAGATAAATAATTTCAAAATAAATTACAAAATTATAATTTAATTTAATATTAATAAATTTAGTAATTTAAAAATAAATTAAAAGTTAGATAAATAATTTCAAAATAAATTACAAAATTTTAATTTAATTTAATTTAATATTAACAAATTTAGTAATTAAAAATTAGATAAATAATTTCAAAATAAATTAAAAATTTAGATAAATGAATTAAAAAATTATAATTTTATTTAATATTAACAAATTTAGTAATTTAAAAATAAATTAAATAATTAGATAAATAATTTCAAAATAAATTACAAAATTATAATTTAATATCATAAGATTTTATAAGACATCATAAAACATCTAGTGTTAAAAAATATTTCTTTTTTTGTTGCTTTTCTTTGGTGATAAAATTTGATCACCAAAGATTGGATAGAAGTTTTTATATATTATCACTTAGTGATAATGTTTTCTTAATTATTTTCAATCACGAAAAGCCTTAGACCCGTTCGGTGAAGCTGAGTTAGTAAGAACTCTTAAATATGCTTCTCCGAATTATCCAGGACGGTATGTGTCCGCATGGATAGTTTGGATTTGTTGTGTACCTATAATTTAATCTAGTACTCATTTTATTGTTTCGTTAATAGAGATTTCAATATGTGTCTCCTTATTTGTTCTCGTAAGTGGGCCACTTAATTTTAGTATGCCCACTTATGAGAACTATAGGGAGGTGCTGCCGAAATTTTTACATATAAACGAAACAATTTTAAGAGTGTAGATTAAATTATATGTATACTACAAATCTGAATGGGATAGGTTCTTTACCCTTATAGAAGTAGAGTGAAAATGTGGATTAGGGTGCACACACACATATAGCCAATAATTTTTAATTATTGTTTATTCTTGTATCGTAGATGCCGATCAATAAGAGTTGGACGACATTAAGGAATCGTAACTGTGATGCTTATTGGAACGGTCTCCAAGCCTTCTTGAGAATGGCAAAAGAACACGTAGACTGCGACGGGAGAATTTTATGCCCCTGTGTGAGATGCCTGAATGTTAAACTACAAACTATAGATACAGTGGAGGCTCATGTCTTTGACAAGGGTTTTCAACAGAATTATCAAAAGTGGGTTTACCACGGTGAGGTGGAAGCTAGTGTCGCCAATGAGGTAGTTGAGGATAATGAAGATGTAGACGAGATGGTTGACGTCGTTGATGATTTCCTCTTACCGACAAATGCAGAGGAAGCAGATGGTGTGTCTGGCAGTCGAATGGGACAGTATTATGACGAGTTATTCGACGAGATTGAAGCTGAGTTGTATCCGGGTTGTGATTGGATATCATCCTTAAACTTTTTGGAGAAGTTGATGCATTTGAAAGTTAGGGGGAAGTGGCCAAATAACTCTTTCGATGAATTTTTGAAGTTATTAAAATTTGCATTTCCGAAAGATAATAAAATTCCCCCAACACACTACGAGGTGAAAAAAAAGCTGAGTAAGTTAGGGTTGGGATATCAATCAATCCATGTGTGTAAATATGATTGTTCCTTATTTTATAATGAGCATGCAAGCAAAGATTCATGTCATGTGTGTGGGAGTAGCCGATGGGTCAATGAAAAGAAGAAGGGGAAAAAGGTTCCACACAAGGTGATGCGTTACTTTCCGTTGACTCCTAGATTAAAGAGAATGTACAGTTCAAGACATACAGCTAATGACATGTTATGGCATCATACTGGGAGATCAATAGAAGATGGGGTGATGCGTCATCCGGTTGACGGGTCTGCATGGAAAGACTTTGACGCCACCCATCCTGATTTTGCAAAAGATCCTAGAAATGTTCGTCTAGGCTTGGCTGCTGATGGGTTTAATCCATTTGGCAACATGAGCTTATCATACAGCATGTGGCCTATGATTTTGACGAACTACAATCTCCCCCCTTGGCTATGCATGAAGGAAGAGTATTTTATGCTAACTCTGCTTATTCCTGGGCCAAAATCACCGGGTAAAGACATGGATGTATTTCTAAGACCCTTGGTGGATGAGTTAAAACAATTGTGGATTAACGGGGTCGACATAAGAGATGGCACAAGGAATGAATTGTTCAAGATGCGTGCAGCCCTTCTGTGGACAATTAACAATTTCCCTGCTCGTAGTAGCTTGTTTGGTTGGAGCGGGCAAGGGTATAAAGCATGTCCAACGTGCAATGAAGACACCACTTCCATTCGAGTGATTGGTAAGACATTGTATGTCGGTCATAGGCGATTCTTGAGGAGTAATCATAAGTATAGAAGGGACAAGGAATTTGATGGCAAAGTTGAGAAAAGAAATCCTCCACAACAGTTTACTTGTCAACAAGTTTTAGATCAAGTCAATGCTTTACCGCTTCAAGTGTCTGGTAAACATGACAGATTTGGGGGGGTGAAGCGCAAGCGAGGTGCAGGGGAAAGTAATTGGAGGAAAAAAATTATTTTCTATGAACTTGATTACTGGAGTTCAAATTAGGTAAAACACAACCCAGATGTGATGCATGTTGAGAACAATGTGTGCGACAGTCTCCTTGGGACTTTGTTAGATAATGATAAATCTAAGGACACCACTAACGCAAGACATGATTTAAAGAATATGGGGGTTAGGAAATCGTTGTGGATTTACGAGGATGCCAATAAAAGATTAATGAAACTGCATGCTCCATACGTGTTCACTTTTGAACAGAGGCGAGGTTTTTGTCAATTTTTGAATGGAGTGAAGTTGCCTGATGGTTTTTGTTCTAATCTAAAGAAAAAAGCCACAGACAATGACTCAAACATTGTTGGGTTGAAGTCCCATGATTGTCATGTGATAATGCAACGATTACTTGCAGTAGGTGTTCGCAAGTTTTTACCAGAATCTATATCCACTACCATCACTGAATTGTGTAATTTCTTCAAACAATTGTGCTCTAGGACACTGAACGTTTCTGATATGGAGAAAGCTAAGGATGACTTGATTGTTATTTTATGCAAGATGGAGTTGATTTTCCCTCCAGCATTCTTTGACATAATAATCCATCTGGTTTTGCACTTGCCTAATGAAGCAATATTGGGAGGACCTGTATTTATGAGGTGGATGTATCCTTTTGAAAGATACATGAAAAAATTAAAAAACTATGTCAGGAATAAAGCTCGTCCTGAAGGATCTATAGCAGAATGATATGTTGCAGATGAGGCTTTGACATTTTGTTCAATGTATTTCAAAGGTGTGGAAACAAAATTTAATCAGCCTGATCGTAATGAAGATGCACCGTATGTGAATCGACACCTCACAGTGTTTGAATCTCAATGTCGTCCTCTTAGTAAGGGAATTCCCGTGCCCCTTGATGAAAATACTCGGAATAAAGCTGAGTGGTTCATATTGGATAATTCTCCAGAAACTGAAGTGTATTTAGAGTAAGTACAAAATTAATATTTATTTTATCCTTTGTTCAATCTACTCCTTAATTAACAATATTGACATTGTTAATTAATTAACAGGGAACACCTAACTGAGGTGCAACAAAGAGATCTGGCTGCCAATCATAAATTGATACATAAGAAAGAGTTTCGTTCATGGTTTCATAAGAAGGTAACTTGTACTTAGCAAATTGCATACTAAAAATTACATTCTCATTCTAATATATTTCTTTATTATTAGATATATGACTTGCATCAGCTTGGGTCATTAGAGCATGCTGATGAATTACTAGCTTTAGTATCTGGGTCAGATCTATTGGCTTACTCCTACCAAGCATGTATAGTGAACGGAGTTCGATTTGTTTCATACAATCGAGATCAGAATCGAATTACACAAAATAGTGGAGTGTGTGTTGCTGGAACAGAAGATTTTAACTATTACGGGCAACTTGAAGAAATACTCTAGCTGTCTTTTAGTGGTTCTTATTCAGTGGTATTATTTCGATGTAAATGGTTCAATACAGATCCGAAAAAAAAGAAAACCATCACTGTAAATAATATTACTAGTATCAACGTCAGCGGTGAATGGTATAAAGATGAACCGTTCATACTAGCTAGTCAAGCAAAACAGGTATTCTACATCGATGATCTCGTTAGAGGACGAGATTGGAAAGTTGTCCAAGAAGTGAATCATCGGCAAGTTTGGAACTTTCCAGATGCTTCAGATATGATTGCTGATGTTGATGTTGTACATGACACCAACTCATCGAATTTTGTTTTGACTGTGGATCTCGGAGAGTTGGTTGTTCAGCAATCTGATGTACCAGCGACTCAAGTCAACACAGCACATCGACCTTCTTTAGTTGTTCAAGAAGATGATGGATTTATTAATGACAATGAAGATGATATGGCAGACAGTGTAGAAGAAGCAGAAGATGAGGATGAATTAATTGTCGACCTTAGTTTAGTGATGATAATACAGATGATGTGTGCCCGATAGATTTTGATGTAATTAGTGAGGATAGTGACTATTCTACTTAGTTTTGTATCTAGTGTTAAATGTATTATACATATTGAGAAATAAAAAGTTTGTTTCCAAATAGCATGTTTCAAATTACCTAATCAATTGAAATAATACTCAATAAATTAATTATAAATAATAATTAAATATTAAATAGATAGGTTAAATTATTGTCGTGTTAGTAGATGTTAGCAGATGTGGCTAGAGCTCACGGTGGAGACGCTAGCGGTGATCCTCCACCGGATCCTACTAGGATCCCGACTATATGCGAGTCAGGTAATTTTTTTGTTATTTTATTTACTCACATATGTTTATCATGTATACACTAATATTCTATGTATTGTTAATAAAAAAAAATACAGGAATCCCAACTAAGAAAAAGGGTCGTGGCGCAACTATTGGAAAAGATCTAGATGAGAGGCGGCGTAAAAATGGAAAACCACTGGAAGTAACATTTTTCCCGCGAACGTACAAGGTTGTTGGGGGCGAGCACGCTGCTTTTGTCCGCCTCGTGGGAACCCAAATTAAAACGAAAGTTCTCGGATATTTCGATTCATGGGAATCAGTGCCTAAACAATACAAGGATCAGGTCCTTGGCATAATCCAGGTAAAAATAGTATTAAATATATTTTTTTAAAATTTGTCTTTAATATATTACATATATTATTAATATGTTTAATTTTCAATTTAGTACTATTATCAAATAGCGAGCCGCGAGGATTTCTTAAAGTGTTTAGATGGTATCGATCGAGAGATGAAAGACCGATACCGTAATAGGAAAACACTAAGACACGAACACTTTGAGAAACACTACAATGGACCAGAGGATTGGGATAAGGTTCTAAACAACCCAACCAATGATGTTAACAAGGAGGAGTGGAAGCAGATCTGTCAGTTATTTACAAGTCCACAATTTATTGCGGGCTCCGTAAAGAATAAGGAAAATCGGAAGAAACAAAAGTATTCTACAACGCAGGGTACAAAATCGCTGGCAGCCATCCGTTTTGAAAAAGTATGTAAAAGATAAAATATTATCAAAATTATGTTCTTTTAAATTATATGTTCTCTAACATTTGGGTTATATTTTTTAGACGAACCCGGACCTTATTGAGTCATGGAAGGATTATCATTGGAAGAAAGCAACAAATGATTTCGTGAACGATGATGCTCGCCAAGATTATGTAAGTTTGAATTATATTTTTTAATATTAATAGAGTTATATTTAATGTTAGTGTCTAACATTTTTTTAAAACAGGAAAAACTGAAGGCTGATTTTGAGTTACAAACTCAGCAAACATCCACTGATGCTTCTAATAATGATAGTCCGTCATCAGTTGATCAAGTGGAGGTGCTACAAAATGTATTAGGCCAAAGGCATGGACATGAGCGAGGAGTGGGCCGCAAATTGAAGGGGTCGAGGTCGGGGTCAGGGTCGGGGTCGGGGTCATTATCTACCCAACACTCTCACTTCAGCGAGTCTCAAGTTCCTCCTCATCATTCAAGAGAATATATAGAAAAATTGGAGAATAATCTACAGAAATTGACTGATCAAGTTAATTTCTTATCTCAATATTTTGTACCTTCATTTCGTCCACCAAACGTTCAGATGTCGCCTGTGCCTGATAGTGACAATATTTCTAGGGCTTCGTCTTCTCAACCTCCAGCTCCAACTCTTCCTTCCATGTACGGGGCAGCGCCGTCTCAACATATGGTACCACCATTTATGTACGGAGCAACACCTTATCCGTGGCCGATTCCACCGTCCTCCCAGCCGTCGTATCCCTACATGTATGGAGCTGGATCGTCCACATTACCTCCCCAATATCCTTGGCCGATGCCGCCACCGCAGCAATCACAACCACAGCCACCGCAACAACCACAACAAGAAGACAATAGGGAGGAGGACGAGGCAGCTGATTTAGGAGACTAGGTTTATTTTATTATTAATTATTGTTAAATGTTATGAATAATATGAATATTTGTTATGTTAATGTATTATGAATATGTACAATTGTTATTTTAATAAACTAATTTGAATATTTAATATAATATTTTTATTTTTAATATATTTGTTTTCAATTATTTAAATTTTAAATAATAATTTCGATAAATAATTAATTAAAATTGTATTTAATTAGTTAATTTTTTTATTTTTTTATAAATAAAATAGTATTAGGGGCGACACTGTCGCCCCTGATAATATGTTACGTGTAACCATTTGGGGCGACATAACATAGTATTAGGGGCGACACGCCGCCCTTAATAATTAAGTATTTGGGGCGACTAATGGAGTATCAGGGGCGACATATCGACAAAAATAATTCAAAATTTTCAAATTTTTGAGACGACATTTCAATTTTTAGGGGCGACACTTTGTCGCCTCTAATATTTGAATATCAGGGGCGACGCTTCGAGTCGTCCCTAATGTCCCCTTTAGGGACATTTTTTCACAGGCGACTAATCAGGGGCGACTTTTCGGGTTATTAGGGGCGACATGCGTCGCCCCTAAAACTCATTTTTATTGTAGTGACGATATTTATGCCTTATGCAATTATCGTACAAAGTTGTACAAATATTAATTCATGTTATATTATCAATTTTCTTCAAAAAAAAAAAAAAAATAGGAGACTATGTTGTTAAAGATGCCCTACGTACCATTCAAATTATTTTGATGCCCTTATTCTCAATGGTCAAATTTATCTCTCACATTTTCATATATTTTGTTTTTTTTTTTTTTCATCAACATGAGGATTTTTATTTTCTTTTCTCTTACAGAAAATAAGGTAGATTCGATGGTCTATACTCTATACACCTTTAGCTTTCTTTTCCATTTCTTTTTTTTTCCTTGTTTTATTGTTAATTTATTTCCTTTTTCTTTAGTTTAATTAGTGTCTCTCTTCTTTAGTGAAGTTTTTCTCTTCTTTAGTGTAGTTCTCGATTTTTTTCCATGACAGATTTTGTTGAAAAAAAAAATCTGACTTAAACTGTTGTTGTCGTTTCAACTGTTGTGTGCCAGTTTTATGTCGTTTACAATCATTCTTGACGTTACCCAATTTTTGGTCGCTTTATTTATTTATTATTGTCCTTTTATTATCAGATCCAATTATTTTCCTGAAATATAAACGTTACCTAACCATCAAAAATAATTATAGACAATTTTTCCAATATCTGAAGTTGAAATGTGTGTATTTTTTTTTTTTTTTACTTTTTAGTATTAATATCTCCATGTAATTATTATGTTCCCTTCATGAAGATCTCCAAGCTGATAGACTTCTTAGAAAGTAATTAACCTATCAAAACTTAAAAAGTAATACTTCAGTCAAGTACATGTTTTTTTAAAATGGTAAAGTAAATATTTACTAATAGTTCAAAGTCAAAATTAATTTTTATAAATATACGTCATTTACAATAATTAATAGAAATAGAATCCTAATAGAAAATTCAATTAAAGGTCTAATTAGCCACAAATAATCAAGTTTCCAACAAAATTTAGTAGACTTCTAATTAGCATTTATTTATAGTTAGTCTTTGGATTAACAATTCTAACTGACATTTACAAACAGAAAAATCTGTTAAAACAGAGATTAAGTAGCTAAACCACTTGGTTTATCATTCACAAGTTTATAGAGATTTTTTTTTAAACTTTTTAATCTTGAAAATAAATCAAGCCCCATTTTGGATTATGGTTTTATTAATTTAACTATATGATGACCTTAGTTCAATCTGTTATTATTGTCGTTTTCACAATTATACTCCTGTGTCCCTTTTTGTCGTTTTTCATTTTTTTAGCGATTTATTTCCTTATATTTGTTGTCGTTTACATTCTTTCTTTTTAAAAATTTTGTTCTTCTTTTACCTCATGCAATGCATTCGGGAATCAGGTTATCAAAATATTTCCGCAACATCCTTTGACAATAAAGCAAAGAAAAAGTTGAGGCTAGGAAAAAAAACAGGAAGAGATAGACAAGAAAATTTCGAGAACATATTAATTATACAATCTGATTAGATTGACTTTTCTTTTCTTTTCTTTTCTCATTATGCTTTATATATTTACAATGTCCTACACAAAAACTTTCTATGATACAAATTCTAACAAAAATGATTAGAAGAGATCGACTAGTTGTTGAAAATGTTGAGAATGGAAACTCTAGTTTTCATCAACTGCCTAAAGATGCATTCTAATTCCTCCTTAAATTCCTGGATGTTAAACTCTAGTGATTCCAATCCCTTCAATACTTGTTTCACTTGTACACTTTTGATGCCTTTATTACTTGAATTTACAAGTATCAACTCAACATTATTGGCTTCTAATTCTCCTTCACATGACACTTTTCTAGACCCAAATAGCTTTGAAACTATAGACGATGAGCCTGGTCTAGTCTTTGGCCCAGAAATGAAAGCCAAGAGGGATTGAAACACTTCAGAGGTGACTTCCTCGACCTCATTAAGGATGGTAACCACTGAAAACAAATCAGAATCCTTGGTAACTACCAATTTCTTTGTTGTCATAGTCTTTGAACTCTTGATCATTTTAGCCAATTTCTTTTTGGAGAACATGTATGAGCTGATTATTATCTCATTGCCCAGATCACCAGATTCACTACATGACCCTCTTTTTCTTCTCAGGGATGATTGGAGTTCTTGAAGGGAGTCTCTCATCTGAGAGAAAACATCTCTTGTGGTACCACACATATCCAATAGCCGAAGAGATCCATCTAAGACTTGTTCGACTATTAAACATTATTTGTTGTTATTGTTTTCTTCGGAGAGAGTTTGTGTGGTGTTGTGGTGCAACTCAAGAAAACTACCAAGGCTCTCATACAAATCCTTGAGGCTTTTTAATCTGTTGCATAGTGAAGAAGAAGAAGCAGAAGAAGATGTTGATGATGATGCCCTGAACTTGGACAACTGTT
Source organism: Humulus lupulus (assembly GCF_963169125.1). Taxonomy (NCBI): domain Eukaryota; kingdom Viridiplantae; phylum Streptophyta; class Magnoliopsida; order Rosales; family Cannabaceae; genus Humulus; species Humulus lupulus. The sequence continues at coordinate 213,137,250 of NC_084802.1, forward strand.
GCTCAACAACTTCAATCAATGGATGAGATCTACAAGGCACTCTGTTTGAGCGAGCATGGGAAGAAGAGGTGGTGATGGTGGCCATATCTTGTTTTTGTTAGAGAAAAATATGTTACAAAAGATGAAAATGTTTGAGGAAAACCCATTGAGACCAACCTTCTTATATACATATACATATACATGTATTGGAATTGGAAAGATCATCACATTATATATTCGGAATCTCTCTAACCTAACTAAAATTATGAATTTATATATATATAGCTACTTTCGTCTGCCATGTGGTGGGACAATAATTACAAACAATGTCTCCTTTTTTTGTAATAACAAACACTAATTAAAACATCATTAAGAATATGATCAATATATTGTGTGGTGGTACCTATAAGGATAATTGAACAGCTTAACATTAATTATTTGAACCACTGATTCATGCAACTGCACAAACCTTATCATATCAGATGCAATGTTCATAGAAAGCAGAATCAACGTAAACAACTTGATCATTAATGATATATATATATACATATAGATATATTACATATACAATATATGGTACAACCAACCCAAAACATGCAATATTTGGTCGATGACCAATATTCATCTCTTTGTTTTGTGCTAATAATTAAGCTCCATCGACAAGACAAACCTGCTATATCGTTGCAGCTCAAGGCCGAGGCAGATCCGCTTAAACTTACTCATTAATTCCTTTGTGGTCTAATCCAACACACACAAACACAAGCAAATAAAGACACAAATTGAAGTTGGTTTAACTACTTAATGTGTATTTATTCTACTTAGTTAGATCGAACAAAGTATATCTAATATGAAATCTTGTTTATAAAAAGTAAAAAACATGTACAAAGGGATTTTTATATGTTTCGGTTTTACCCTAATTCATGATGGGATCTATTGACAAGAATCATGATGGTGATTGTTAGAGGTTACACATAGATTAGTTTTGTTAGTTGTTATTTCTGGTTTTTCAGTTTTGGTTAGTTCTTGTATCTCAAGGGCTTTCTTGTCTTTTTGTATTCTGTTCATCTTCTATAAATAACAACTTCAGCTCTAATCATTTTCATAACGTGATCAAGAGCACTTTCTAAAACTTGTCTCAATTCTGTTCACATTTACATGGTATCAGGCCTCATCTTCTCACTTTCTTGTCATCTTTCTTGAACTTTAATGGCGAACGATCCACCGACTGAAGAACATGCAAGACCCGATCAGAACATCCAGTCCGTTCCGACCGCTTCCGCAAATATCTCAGCCCTCACTCCTCACCAACAGCAATTTCTTGCTCTGTCTCAAGCTCTGAATCACACCCTAGCTGTGAAATTAGATCGAAGCAACTTTCTTCTATGGCAGACTCAAATGGAAAATGTTATATATGCAAATGGCATTGAAGACTATCTGGAGGGAACGATTGTGGCTCCACCTCAGACGATTGAAGGTCAAGATGGCATCAATCCAGATTTTCAACAATGGCGTCGAAAGGGCAGATTGATTCTCAGCTGGCTCTTTTCTTCGCTCACCCCAAAATTGATGTCTCACCTCGTCGGTCATCGCATTAGTGCTGCTGCTTGGGCTGCGCTCAATCAACTCTACTCTTCCACTTCAAATGCTCGAATCATGCAACTGCGATTGCAACTTCAGACAATCAAGAAAGGTGTGTTTTCCATGATGGATTACATCTTGAAGATCAAAAGTTTAACTGATCAACTAGCTGCCATCTCTGAAAAAGTTTCTGAACGTGACCAAGTTTTGTACTTACTTGCTGGCCTTAGTGCCGATTACAATTCTTTTGTGGTGTCCATCACTTCTAAATCAAAGGGGGTCACCTTCGAACATGTCTCTAGTCTACTTCTGGCTCATGAATCCAGACTTGAGTAACAACTCTCGGTAGACGAAACTGTCCCAGTTGTGAACATGGCCTATCGACAGAGCCAGCCTTCAAGATCTCAACCTTGGCATCGCTCCTCACAAGGTCGTAGCCAGTCTCAGGCCCCACACGGCTCCAACCACAACCGCAACAATCCCAATCTCGGCTCCAGACCCCCCAGTGGTCCCAAGATTGTTTGTCAATTATGCCAACGTCTTGGTCATCACGCTTACCATTGTTACAGGCGCTTTGATCCTCAGTTACCCCCTCCACAGACTGCATCTCACGCCAACAACTCTCAGTCTCACTCTGCACCAATCAATGCCATGGTTGCTAATGCAAATTCTGTTGCGGATGACACTTGGTTGCTCGATTCTGGTGCCTCTCACCATTTAACTCCTCACTCATCAAATCTTGAGTCTTCTTCTGCTTATACTGGTTCTGATGCAGTCACCATTGGTAATGGTAACTCTCTTTCCATTAAATCTCTTGGTCATTCTTCTATTCAAACATCTCATAATTCCTTTGCTCTTCACAATGTCTTTCATGTTCCGAAACTGTCCAATAATCTTCTTTCTGTATCTAAATTTTGTTCTGACAATAAAGTGTTTCTTGAATTCTTTGCAAATTCTTACAATATCAAGGATCTCCAATCGAAGAAAATTTTACACAAGGGTTCCCTTGACAAAGGTCTCTACACCCTCCAAGCCAAGAATGCTTTACAATCTGACTTGAAGATCAAATCTGCCTATGTCTCAACAGTTCGATCTTCTAATCTCCCTACCTCTACTATCAATCATTTCCAGTCTCATTCGACAACTCCAGCTGCTATTTGGCATTCTAGATTAGGACATGTTCACTCTGACATTGTCAATCATGTTTTACTTCAATGTAATCAAGACTTCAAATATAATAAAATTTTGATTTGTTCTTCCTGTCAATTTGCAAAGAATCACAAATTACCTTTCCCTATCTCTCAATATCGAGCTACTGCTCCTCTAGATCTTATTCATACTGATCTTTGGGGACCTTCGCCCATTCCCGCCATTGATGGTTCTCGATATTTCATTCTATTTTTGGATGACCACTCTAGATTTTCATGGCTATATTCTTTACATACCAAAGATCAAGCATTATCTGTCTTTAAACAATTTAAACTTCTTGTTAAGAATCAATTCAGAACCACTATCAAAGAATTACAATATGACAATGGAGGTGAGTATTGTTCCTTTGTACACTTTGTGAATGCTTCTGGAATTCATCATCGTTTATCATGTCCCTACACCTCTGCTCAAAATGGCAGAGTTGAGAGAAAACACAAACATGTGGTAGAAACTGGCTTAGCTATGTTAGCGCATGCCTCCCTTCCTTTGCATTACTGGCTATATGCTTTTAATACTGCTATTTACATCATCAATAGACTACCTACTAAACTTCTCAATCTCAAATCTCCCTATCAAATTCTGTACAACAAAACCCCTGATTATTCTCTTTTTAGATCATTTGGGTGCTTATGTTTTCCCTGTTTAAGACCATACAATGATAACAAGCTTCAGTACAGATCTAAAGCTTGCATATTTTTGGGATACAGTACCAAACACAAAGGTTATGTCTGCCTTGACCCTCAATCTCACAGGATATACACCACACGATATGTGGTCTTTGATGAGAAAACTTATCCCTATCACCTTCCACCTCCTTCAACAATTCCCTCTTCTTCCTCTCCTTATTCTCATACTCCTGCTATTCTTCCCACCTCTTTCACTCCCTCTCCCCCATCCTCTTCTACTTCATTTCCACCTTCTGCCCCTTCTTCCTCTCACTTACCTGTTCTTCCTCCTTCTCCTCCTCCCATTGAGCAATCACCTGTCATCTCTACAGAATTTGTTAATACTAGCATTACTAACCCTGTTGTGCAGAATCAAGTCATTTCGCCTGTGCAGGTACCTTCGGCTGAGACAATTCTGGCACCCATCTCAACACCCTTGCCTCCTTCCAATGCGCATCCAATGATGACTCGTTCCAAGTGTGGCATTCACAAACCGAGGGCTTATGTTGCACAACAGCTGCCATCTTCTCTTGTACCTCCTCGAACATACAAGACTGCTCTTCAATCTGCTCCCTGGCGTGATGCTATGGAAGCTGAGATTGCTGCCTTACACAGAAATGGTACCTGGACTCTAGTTGCTCCTCCTGCTCATGCTAATATCATCGATTGTAAGTGGCTATTCAAGTTAAAATACAACCCCAATGGCTCTGTTGATAGACACAAAGCAAGGTTAGTGGCACGGGGATTCACTCAAACTCAGGGAGTTGATTATTTTGACACCTTCTCTCCAGTTGTCAAGCCAGCTACTGTTAGAGTTCTTCTCACTTTGGCCCTGTCAAAAGGTTTGAAACTCAGACAAGTAGACATCCATAATGCATTTCTAAATGGAGAATTAACTGAACATGTCTATATGTCTCAGCCTCCGGGCTTTATCAATCAAGAAACTCCCTCCTATGTGTGTAAACTATGGAAAGCCCTCTATGGCCTAAAGCAGGCACCGCAGGCCTGGTTCTCAAAGCTTAGTTCTGCACTTCTCTCATGGGGATTCTCCAACTCCAAGTCAGATTCCTCTCTGTTTACTCTGCACACCTCTGATGTTCACCTGTTTCTCATTGTCTATGTTGACAATATTATAATAACAGGCAGCTCCTCCCTCCATATTGATCAATTGGTTGCCAAATTACACCAAGCTTTCGCTATTCGGGACCTTGGTCAACTGCACTACTTCCTCGGCATAGAAGTAACTCATACCCCAAACCAGATCCACTTGTGTCAGCAGAAGTACATCACTGATATCTTAAATTCCACTGAGATGCTGGACTCCAAACCTGCTCCTACACCTGGTTCAGTAGGCAAACCTCTCTCTAAAAATGATGACAAACCTCTTGAAGATCCCACTGAGTATAGACGCATCATTGGCTCTCTTCAGTATGTCACTATGACTCGGCCAAACATAGCTTTTGCTGTCAACCGAGCCTGTCAATTTATGCAGCACCCTACAAATTCTCACATGTTGGCTGTCAAAAGGATCCTTAGATATCTAAATGGCACCAAGTCTCATGGCATTACACTTACTGCTGCTTCTTCTCTTCCCCTTGCTGCGTTTAGTGATGCTGACTGGGCCTCCAATCCGGATGATAGGCGCAGCACTAGTGGATATTGTGTTTTCTTGGGTGACAGTCTTGTCTCCTGGTCATCTTCTAAACAGAAAGTAGTCTCCCGGAGTAGCACAGAGTCCGAATACCGTGCTCTTGCAAATGCTGCAGCTGAACTCACCTGGTTCCAGCAGTTATTTTCTGAACTTCAGCTTACAGTACCTTCTACTCCAATACTATGGTGTGATAACATGTCTGCTGCTCATCTAGCTTCAAACCCAGTTTTTCATGCCCGAACGAAGCACATAGAGATAGACTTCCATTTTATTAGGGACATGGTCTCTCGCAAACTCCTCATCATTCACTATGTTTCTTCTTCAGATCAGATTGCAGATATACTAACAAAACATCTGCTTGTAACTCAATTTTCTATTCTTTGTACCAAGTTAACGGTTCTTCACAGACCCATTAACTTGAGGGGGGCTGTTAGAGGTTACACATAGATTAGTTTTGTTAGTTGTTATTTCTGGTTTTTCAGTTTTGGTTAGTTCTTGTATCTCAGGGGCTTTCTTGTCTTTTTGTATTCTGTTCATCTTCTATAAATAACAACTTCAGCTCTGATCATTTTCATAATGTGATCAAGAGCACTTTCTAAAACTTGTCTCAATTCTGTTCACATTTACAGTGATGAGTGGAGTAATTTATGCTCTTATGTATTATTGAATGTACTCACACACTTTCCATGTATGATATTTTCTCTAACATCTCATCAAGATGATGACTATTTTTGTTCACCAATTTTGAACGGCTCGATCACAAGTAGTTTTTTAAACTTTTTTTCGGCTCACTATTCTCGAAAATTTGCAGGATGTATATTGTAAGTACAACGACCACCACCATAAAAAATATAAGGAAAAAAAAAATACTCCAACACGTATTTTGAGAGGCAGAGATTAACTAAGAGGTTAAAATAAGAGTTTGTTGTTAACCCTCTTTTAGTTCGGAGTGGAAATTAATGTTTAGGAACTCTTTAATTTTGCTGAGAAATTAAAATTAATGTTTAATAAGATGACCATCCATCCTTATACATTAATTAGATATTATTAATTAGGAGTATCAACCTCAATCTTAATAACAAAGGCAGTTGTCTCATATGTGTGCCATGTTGTGACCACCGATCGATCAGACAGCAATTACAGCCATTCATGCCTCTTCTAATTGGTTTGAATATTTAGATTATTAATTAATATAAAGAATTTAAGTACTAGTTGGTTACGGATTTTATTACATATATCGATCTTATTCCCACGATTGCACCAAAAGTATCTACCAAATCAAATTTAATTAAGTTCCTAGTAGTCGAATCATTATTTATAAATGGGAATTTACTTATTTGGTACTCTGTGTTTTTACAAAGTATCATTTTAGTATACCCTATGTTTTTAATAATATTCATATAGCACCATGTATTTTAAAATCATACATATTTGGTACTCAGAAACTTAGATTTGATAGATAAAATTTTGTCAATATGAAAGTTATATGTAATTAAGTAATTAAATATCAATTTGAAACCCATATAATTGAGAGCATTTTGATTAAATTTGTAAAATTTTATTAATTAAATTTGAATTTAGAGTATCAAATATGTACGATTTCAAAATACATAATATCAAATGAGCATTATTATAAACACGGGTACCAAAATGATACTTTACAAAAATATCAAGTACCAAATAATTACCTATCCTTTATATTTAAATATATATATATATATTTATTTATATAATGAGGCTAAAAAGCTATATATTGATGATAGATCTTGCTGATTGATTAATCAAAATAATACTAGTGTTGCTTCGGCTCATACGCGTTCATGGTCAATATGTTATAATCTCGTACCAAAGTTGGATTCTTTTAATTTTGAGGAAAAATGGGGTATTTTTTTCAACTAAACTATTTTTATTAATTAAGTGGTAAAGTCTTTCTATAATATTATTATAAACTTGATTTATATAAAGAGTCAATTTATTGCAAACTCTATTTTTTTTCTTTATCTCCTCACCTATTTCCTGCAGGAGATCTATACCAAAATTGAAAGTTTTAACATGTTCTTTTCTCAACCCTTTTAAATACACATCTAAAACTAGAATTGGTAAAAAGAAAAAAGTTATGTATCATTAAAACTTGATCTCACATTTTTGTCCTCTTCTTTATCCATATATATTTTATAAAAAAAATCAAGTCGGCCACACATATATATATTAATATATATAAAAGGATTAATTACATCTCCCACCATAATTTTAAATCGTTTTATACGACATATTAAACAAATTACAAAAATACAGTATTGTAACTCATTGACCGTACTTCTTCTAGGCTTCATGGAGTACCATGGACAGTTTTTAGTACTCCACATCTTCAAAACACTTCTGTAATGAAGAGAAAGGTTCATTAAAGACAGACTCCAGATAAATCATTTCTAATATTGTCCTTGGAAATTAATAAAGTAGATTAATTTATTTTTATTTAAAATGAATGTATTTATTAATATTAAAATTAATATTTATACAAATTACAATATGCAGTTAATTAAAATTAATATTAATAACTATATGTTACAATATACAGTTAAAGTTTCAAGTTTTGTTACAAAAATATATTTAAAGTTAAAAAATTAGTTTTGTAAATCTTTGTAATAATCATGTTAAATAAATTTATAAATATTTATGTAAATGTGAGTTACAAAAATAAACTTTTTAGTTGTGAAATTAGTTTTGTAAATTGTTGTTACAAAAATGTAAAACTTGTTTAAAAAAAATATTGTATTTCACCACTACATTCAATAAAGTGTTTTATAAATAATGAATATCTTAAATTTGTATTTTTAAGTTGTATAGCATAAATATGATGGTTCATGTAATTTTTGTGTACAATATTGTAATAATATAGAAAAACATAATATTTTTATGTATATTTTGTTTATGATTTCTTAACTATAAAATATTTTCGTAAATATTAGTTACAAAAATATCTTTCTTAGTTATAAAACTAGATTTGTAAACTATTGTTACAAAAATAAAAAAATTAGTTACAAATTTGTTTGTAAGTTTTATCTACAAAAAAACAAAAACAAAAACTACAATTCTATAACGGATTTTGTAAATATTATTTGCAAACACGTAATAGATATTTACAAATTTGTAACAGATATTTACTAGTTTGTAAACGTTGTTCACAAAAAATTTATTTTACAGCTTTTATTTATGATTTGTCACTCCGTATTTACAATTTGTCATTCCATGTTTTTATCCAAAAATTCCGTATTTTTGTAATACACCATATTTTTCAGATTATTTTTAACTTTTAGTGCATTTTTGTAGATTTCCCTATATATAAAGCATCGTAATATATTTGGGAGAGTTTTATTCTCATGATAAATTTTGTACTCGGTAATCTCTTTGGTCAGAGTTTGGAAAAATGATTTATATAGGAGTTGTGAATTTTGGTTGTATATTTGTAATTAATTTTCAAGATATTACAAAGAACTTCTCAAAGAGAATTCCCGAAGAAATAATTATCATTTTTGGTGAATCTTGATAAAATCCTTGTTTTTTTGTTACATCCATTTTCTGGTTTAATTTTCTTGTGCTTGCGAGATTTTGTTTCATTTACGAAAATTAAGTTTTAGGGCAAAAATGTAAAATAAAAAAAAAAGGAGGAAATTACATTTTATTTGTGATTTTTAATAGTGTGCAAAATTATAGTTTTTTTTTTTTAAAAAAAAAAAATTTAATTTATGGCTTTTTTTAAGATTTTTCACTTTTATGGGTTTATTTTCCCATATTTTTGTATAAAAGTTAGTTTATGTTATCCAAAAAATTGGCATTGATGACGTGGCAAGTGATCCCTGGACACGTGGCTGACATCTGGAGGAACTCTGCTAGTGTATCGACCAGAAGGTACATTATAAGCAGGAGGCGACCCAGTCTCACCTACGACCAGTCTGGTCGATGGTTCCACATACAACACAATGTTACAATAAAGATCTTTGTAAATCCCGAAATTAACTCACACAATCTCCTGAGTATCCGATTATTCAGGAGAGAATATCTGTAACAATCTTGTGTAATCCCCCTTGAGCCTATAAATAGAGAAAGATAGCTCAAGGAAGAGACTTTGGGCTTTCAAATTGTTTGATACTAGAGTAATTCTACTTGAGATATTGTATTGTTCTTCAGAGGTTGGTGAAACTCATTGAACCCTTGTTCTTTGATCACTCATTTGATTCTCATATCAATAACAATCTAAGTGGGCGTAGGTCATTACCAGATCCTGGGGCCGAACCACTATAAAATATCGTGTTCTTATTATTTTTGTCATTCGATTCTTTTCAACGCATTCATTCACATCAAGCATATTCTGACTCCGTGTCAGTTGACCAAAATCTGGGTCAACATTCTGGTGCTTTCATTGAGAGCTTGATTTATCATTGTTGAGAAAATCGATGGCGAAAACTGCAAGGAAAACTGGACAGGCGGCCGTCGCTGCACCGTCAAACCCGCCACCTCCTCCTCCTCCTGCAAGCGTGGCTGAGGATGAGCCACATTTAGATTTTGAGGAGGAAGAAATGGATGATGCAACGCTGAAAAGTACTATGGGAGCGCTGCAAGAAGAGCTGGCTAATCTGAGAGCCAGTCAAGAGACAGCTGCCGAGGTTATGGCATGGCAGTAGTAGGAGAAAGAACGGCAGCGCGCGGAGTTAAGCGAAAGGCAGGCGGAGATGGACCGCCGCCAGAACGAAGCCATGGCAGCCCTCGAGGCAGCCTTGCAACTGGCTAGGAATCAGGCCGCACCTGTTTCGCAGCCTGACCAACTTGTCAATGGGCCACCCCAGAGGGGTCCTAATCCTAGCCCACCAATCCAGCCCTCGAGTCCACAAAGGCCCGAGCAGCCTCAGGTGCCCCATGACAATGTCCCGATGGACCCTGAGGCACAGCCTCCATCCCAGGCTAGTCGCGGCAATCCCCCGCAACAGAGGCAGCATAGGGCCGAGCATCAGCCTCGTAGTCCTAGACGCCGTAGGGGCGATGAGCCAAACCTACCAAACAGAGGTCAGTATCTTCCTGGTAACAGGAGGAACTCAGAGTTAGGCTCTGCGGTCCGGGGTCCCCCACGGCATGATAATGCCCGGGGACATAACGACCAGTGCAAGCCACCCTCTAACGCTCGGAACGCTTCAGCCAGGGATGGAAATCGAGGGAACAGTCGGTCCCACAATAGCCAATCGAGGTTCAGAGATGGCCATGGATATAATGAGGCCGACTCAGGCAAGGGAAACGCTGGCCGAAGGAATGAAGAAAGAGGTAGAGGCGGGAGCCAGGTACCTCAAGATGACCAACCCAATAGACGGGATGCTGGGGGGAAGCCCAGGCAAAATAATGTCTTCAATCGACTCGGGGGTAGCGAGCAGCGGAGAAGAGACGAGGATTTGTGAGACGTACTCAACGATCGCCGCGAGCGGCATGGCGAGAACGTCCCCCCAGCAACAGAGGCTACAGCGATTCCTGCCGCTGTACAGGCCCAGATAGATGCCCTCAACCAGGCAGTGCAACAGCTGGTCGGAGGAAGGACATCTTATATCGACCACGATAGGAGGAAAGGCACTCCTTAGGATAGCTAATGCAAAAACTCCAAGCAAATTCAAAATGCCTACACTTCCAAACTTTGACGGGTACGGAGACCCCGTGTCTCATGTCAATAAGTTTGAAATACAAATGGACATTCAGAAAGTGTCCAAAGACGCTCGGTGCAGGATCTTCCCTACAACACTTTCTGAGGCCGCGCAGGAGTGGTTTTTTAAGTTCCCACCTGCAAGCATAGTTTCCTGGGAAATGTTCGTAAGGGAGTTTTACGGACAGTTCTATGCAGGTCGTGTGCATCCAACCGAAGCAAACCAGCTGGTTGAAATTCGCCAGCAGGATGGAGAATCAGTGAAGGACTACATCCAGCGCTTTATGCGAGCAGCAGCTGGAGCAAAAACGGTGGGGGACGAAGGCAAAATGATGGCCATAACCGCAGGGGTTAGGCGTCGGTCCCCCCTCTGGAAAAGCCTCCGAAAGGAAGGAGTGAGAACTACCCAGGAATTCTTGGATCGGGCTGATCGTTACATCAAGCTCGAAGATGCCATTGCCGACGATGGAAAGCCTTCCGGCAAAGATAAGAAAGTAGCCAAGCCCGCCAAAGCCGCCAATGGGTCCAAACCTAACGGCAATGGCAAGAATGGTGGAAAACGGCCGTATAACGAGCCTTCCACCTCCAACAATAAACGAGCGAAGGGTAACCGTTATGAACCTCGGTTCACTAACTACACTGCCCTCGTTGAGTCTCAGGGACAGGTTTATCAGGCCACAAGTTCCAGTGTGCCTTCTAAAAAACCTGGTCCCATTCGAAAGGATATTTCGAAGAGAGACACTACAAAGTTCTGTCGTTATCATAACGACTACGGACATGACACCAACGAATGCAACCAGCTGAAAGACGAAATCGAGTTCCTTATTAGACAAGGACACTTGAGAAGATACGTACGGGCCTCGGGAAATTCCCAACGAGAAGCTCCGGGTAGCAACGAGCAGGCGCCCACACGCCAACGCTCGCCACCCTTACAGCCTGCCCCCGTGACTGGCACATTATTGACCATTTGTGGAGGCCCGCACCTCGCGAGAAATAGCGGAAAGGCCAGGGAACGATATGCTCGGACCCTGCGCCATGACCAGGACATCGAGATGATGACTGTTGAGGACCGTGCACCAAAAAAGGCTCGGTCAGACGAAGGCGAAATAACCTTCTCTGATGACGATGCCCAACACGTCCGGTTCCCACATTCCGATCCGCTGGTCGTGGATATCCAAATGGCCAACATGATGGTAAAGAGAGTGCTAGTCGATACGGGAAGTTCGGTGAATATCCTATATAAGTCTTCGCTGGAACGTATGAAGTTGTCCGTTAAGGACCTGGAGCCTTGCAACCAAACGATATACGGCTTCTCTGGAGAAGGACTCGCTCCCACCGGGTTGATCAAACTACCAGTGACGACAGGTACAGTGCCTGCTACAAGAACATTACTCGCCACTTTTGTAGTGGTCGATTGTCCTTCGGCGTACAATGCCGTCATTGGAAGGCCTATACTAGTTGATCTACGGGCCGTCATCTCTATGTGGCACTTAGCCATGAAGTTCCCAACGGACGCAGGAGTAGGACGCGTGTTGGGAAACCAGAGGGAAGCCAGGGAGTGCTATAACGCCTCAGTAACGAAGGCGAAAAAAGGAACATCAAAGAGCACTACCTCAGATAGGTTGCAGATGGCGGTTGATACACAAACCCAATCCGGTGATGAAGTCACCAAATAGGGTGTTGCCCAAAGTGAGGATAGAGACTTAGATCCTCGCTTTGGGGATTTTGAAGAAAACGTTGGACCCGTCGAGGACCTGGAAGAGGTCCAACTCGACGAAAAAGACCCGACCAGAGTTGTAAAGGTTGGGAAAAACCTAGAGCCCACCACGAAGCACGCACTGGTGGAATATTTACAGAAGAACCAGGAGGTTTTTGCCTGGTCACACAAAGAAATGGCTGGGATAGACCCTGCAGTTATCAGCCATGTCCTAAATATAGACAAGACTTTTCCACCCGTGCAACAAAAGAGAAGGCTGCTCGATAAGGATAGATCGAGAGCCTTAAAGGAAGAAGTTGAAAGATTAAAGGAGAATGGGTTCATCGGGGTGGCATTTTATCCATCGTGGGTCTCCAATCCAGTGCTGGTTCCCAAGCCTAACGGCAAATGGTGAACCTGCGTGGATTTTACAGATCTCAATAAAGCCTGCCCAAAAGACTGCTTCCCACTCCCAAGAATCGACCAGCTGGTCGATGCTACTGCAGGACATGAGATCCTCTCGTTCATGGATGCATATTCGGGCTACAATCAGATTAGTATGCATCCCCCGACGAGGATCACACCAGCTTTCGGACCGATACGGGCTTATACTGTTATAAAGTAATGCCCTTCGGACTGAAAAACGCAGGTGCGACTTACCAACGACTAGTCAACCACATGTTTAAAGAGCTGATCGGACTAAACATGGAGGTATACGTGGACGACATGCTGGTAAAGTCTAAAAAGGCAGAAGGACATGTAAAGGATTTACAAGAGTGCTTCGATGTATTGAACAAATACCAGATGAAGTTAAATCCCCTCAAGTGTTCCTTCGGAGTTGGATCAGGGAAGTTTTTGGGGTTCATTGTAAATTCAAGGGGAATCGAGGCCAACCCCGACAAGATAAAAGCCCTGATCGACATGAAGTCGCCAGAAAGGATCAAGGATGTACAAAGTTTAACCGGGAGAATCGCAGCCCTAAGTAGATTTATTTCGAAATCAACAGACAAGTGCGTCCCTTTTTTCAATCTACTTAGGGGAAATAAGAAGTTTGAATGGACAGGAGACTGCGAGCAAGCATTCCAGGCCTTGAAAGCTCATATGGCACAGCCTCCCATCTTATCAAAGCCAATAGAAGGAGAAACTTTGTTTATTTACCTGGCGATTACAGAAGTTACTGCGAGCGCGGTGCTAGTACGAGAAGAGGAAGGCGTACAAAAAGCGGTCTACTATGTAAGCAAAAGGCTGATCGGAGTAGAACTGAGATATCCACCAATCGAGAGGTTAGCATATTGCTTAATCCTGGCCTCTAGGAAGCTGCGCCCTTACTTCCAAGCCCATCCTATCACGGTTTTAACTTACCAACCCCTGCAGCAAGTCCTCCAAAAACCAGAGGCGGCTGGGCGATTATTAAAATGGGCAGTCGAACTAGGACAGTTCGATATAACTTATTCACCGCGAGCGGCAGTAAAGGGACAAGTATTGGCTGATCTTATTGCAGAGTTCACAGAACTTCCAGACAGCGAGCAATGCGAATCACCTAGTGCGCCTGAGCCTCAAGAGAAAGCTCCTTCGTGGAAGTTATTCACGGATGGGTCATCCAACGAATCCCACGCAGGAGCGGGAGTGATATTGATAACGCCTGAAGGGCATCGATTTCATTGCGCCATCAGGTTCGACTTCACCGTGTCAAATAATGAAGCCGAATACGAAGCGCTCCTCGCTGGATTGAGAATGGCGAAAGATATGAGCATAAAAGCGCTTGATATTTACAGTGACTCACAGCTGGTCGTGAACCAGGTTCTAGGAGAATATCAAGCGCGAGGCTTAAAAATGGTGGCCTAATTGAATAAAACAAAGGACCTGCTAGCCCAGTTCACAGAGTACACCCTCCAGCAAATACCGCGGGATCAGAATTCAAACGCAGACGCCTTAGCCAAACTTGCGAGCGCAAAAGATGCTGACACTTTGAACATTGTGCCAGTGGAAAGACTGAGTAAGCCAAGCATACAAGCGGTTGAGACCAATATGGAGATTCGAATGGAGGATACATGGATGGCACCTTACTTGGAGTATCTGACAAACGGTGCGTTACCAACAGATAGGAACAAAGCCAGAACTCTACAAAGGCAAGCCGCAAGGTACATACTGGTTGATGGTGTTATGTACCGAAGAGGATATTCAATGCCACTACTCAGATGTGTTACACCAGAAAAAGCTAAGGAACTCATGAAAGAGGTGCATGAAGGCTTCTACGGGGATCACGCTGGGGGGCAGAGTTTGGCAAAGAAGATTCTAAGGCAAGGCTACTTCTGGCCAACTATGAACGAGGATTAGATGGAGTTTATACGAAGATGCGATAAATGTCAAAGGTTCTCCAAAATTCCACGAGCAGCTCCAAACGAGTTAAAACAAATGCAGAGTCCGTGGCCTTTTGCTGTTTGCGGCATAGATTTAATTGGATCTCTGCCAACGGGAAAAGGCGGAGTAAAGTACGCAGTCGTGGCAGTTGATTACTTCACTAAATGGGCCGAAGCTGAACCACTCGCCACCATAACGACCAAGAAAGTTCTTGACTTTGTCATCAAGAACATTGTTTGCCGCTATGGCTTGCCCAGGAAGATCGTTTCAGACAACGAAACCCAATTTGACAGCGACTTATTCATCGACTTCTGCAAAAGGCATGGAATTATTAAAAGCTTTTCTTCAATTGCGCATCCCCAAGCAAACGGGCAGGTCGAAGCCATAAATAAAACTCTTAAAGATACCCTGAAGAAGAGGCTTGAAGATGCTAAAGGAGCATGGCCGGAGCAGCTGCCTGAAGTCCTCTGGTCGTATAGAACATCTCACCGAACAGCAACAGGACATACCCCATTTTCCCTAGCTTACGGATATGAGGCTATGTTACCTGTCGAGTTAGATCCCCCCTCACATCGACGTATAACATACGACCAAGACCAGAACAACCAACTAATGATGGAGTCCCTAGACTCAATTGACGAGATACGGGAGAAGGCCCAGCTTCGAGTTGCTGCGTACCAGCAAAAAGTCGCCCGGTACTTTAACTCCAAAGTTAAAGAAAGGAAATTCAACGTCGGTGACTTGGTGCTACGACGAGTTTTCTTAAATACCTGCGACCCCACTGCTGGAGTACTCGGACCTAATTGGGAAGGACCTTGACAGATTGAAGGAGTCCTTCATCCGGGCACCTATAAACTTGCACGCCTGAACGGAGATCTCGTTCCACGATATTGGAATGGGGAACACCTGCGCAAGTATTATCAGTGAACAATCCTTCTTAAAGGACTGGCTTGTATTAAATTTTACTTTGTACAAGTTTTGCAAAGAGAATTAGCCACGATTGTATGGCTAATCGCTCGTATATGTAAGATTCTATTTTAGAATCACTCGTAAAGACATGTTTAGTCCATTTTTAATACGAGATTATAAGGGACTGTGCGCAGCCAGTCATTCTTGCCAACCTTTGTGAATTTATATTTACAAGTATTTGTTCATTACGTGTGTTGTTTTGCTGTATTACAAGTATTACTTTTTCACCCGAGCAGAAATGTTCGAATAGGTCATGGTCAAGGCAAGTGACCAAGGACCTAAAGCTCCTCGATCACTTGGGGGGCATATAAGGCACATCGATAGCAAAGCTTACCATGAGGTATGTAAACACATGAACAAAATGAGTGAAAGCATGCTAAGGTACTTAGAGTATTTTTCAAAATTTATATTTTGTTAAATCAAGCCAAAGTACTATGCTAAGTTCGGTCATATGGACAAATGTTATAATAAATGAAAATGTTATAGCATCGTGATGCAATCTTTTACACCGCAAGCATCACTGCTTGGATGTAACTGTTCAAATAAAAGGAAAAGTTTGCTGCCCATGCAGCAAATTCAAAAAAGGTATTGTTTTTACATCATGACCCGTGGGTTGTGTAATCAAAAGAAAGAAAAAATAATAATAAAAGCTCAAGAGGCATTAGGAGCAGGAGGGTCTTTATCAGCATTCTGGTTGGTAGCATCCTCGGCAACTCCTTCTTCCTCTGCACCAGCAATGCTTGGAGAAGCAGGGATCCTTGCTCTTGCCTCCTCTTCAGCCAGTTGAGCAGTGCAGCGAGCCAGCTCAGCAGTCCTAACATCTTCTGAAAGATAGTCGATGTAACGCCCTGGATAACCAAGACCGTTACACTGTGTGTTTATAAAGTGCCAGACTTGCTAATCAAGTCATCTAAATAAAATCGTGTTATTGAAACTATAAAGGAACTAGAGTTAAAAGCGTTTTGGTCTCAAAAGCCACATCTTCATTAAAAAGTATCATCTGTTACATGGGATCCCAAAAATATTAAGTTTAAAGACCGTTTACAAAAGACTCAAGGTTTATATACAACAACCGACCATGCTAAGGCAAAACAAGTAGTTAGGTGATCCCTGTCCTAGTCCACTCCTCGACCGTGACGGTCGAACCGCTGGCTATGTACATTCCACCTCGGAGATCTCCACCTCAGGCTTGGTCCAGCTTGCCCTTGCCTTTACCTGCACCACGTAGCACCCGTGAGCCAAGGCCCAGCAAGAAAACACAACAACAATAGAGCATGAACAACTAGCAGACAAGTCAACATCTCACATTGCTTCACATAAACTCAGATATAACATCAGTCAGTATAATCAAGTATTCCACATACTAGGCATATCAGTTCATAACATACACAACTCACAAATGATAACCAGGGCTAGCGCCCTCGGGCTGCTCCCTCCGTTATCCCGTTGTTCTTGGCTCCCAGTGGCCAATTCGCGCTCTGTGCGCTAAAATCATGTACGGCACTCTTAGACCGCTATTACATGTCCCATGGCATAATACCAACATTGACACGATATAACTTTCGGGAGCACTTAGTCCCATCACAACCGTACAAGCGGGTGCAGTTTTCTTACCTTTCAATACACTAGTTTCTGATGCCACGAAGCCGCGAGCACGGTCCACTACCCCGAGCCTCTCCAAAGACCTAATCACAACACAAATGAAACATCCTTTGTCATTAACCAATCCCACACTCTCGGAACCCCCAAATCCTTAAAACAATGCACCGAAGGCATCCCCCGAACCCCCGGAGCAAAGGCTCAAAATTGCAAAATCCCATGTCCTAAAATTGGCCTAGCGCCGCGGCGCCCAGCAAGTCAGAGAGCTTTCTCTGCCCAGAAACGGCCTCGCGCCGCGGCACCCAAGAACAGGGCCGCGGCGCTCCTTCGCGAACCCAGATTTCTGGGTTTTTCCTTACGTTTTTCCCAAACCCAAATCACTCCAAACCATCCCAAATTCATACCTAAGCCCCAAAACCAATTTAAAACCCCACATAGACCAATCAACAACCTATAAACATTATAATCTAGCTCAATTACACAACCACCCACAGAATTCACACTTAAATTTCAGATTCAAACCCTTGAGCCAAAGCTTGAGAAAAGTGTAAACCAGCCCCTTTAGATTCTTAAACCATAACAGCTACGAAAATTAAACATGATACACTCTTACCTCAGTCAAGAACCCAGCTTGAATTCTCCTCAACTCTAGCTTCAAATCACCTTCTCTTTTGATTATTCCAACTCTGAATTCATGCAAAACCAGGCACCAACTTGCTTCAATTCATGCCTATCCTCTAAAAACCAGACTTGAAACTTAAACAAATCTTAGATAAATCCTTACCTCTGAGTATTCTTGGCCTAGGCTTGATTTGATAACTCTAAACCCCTTGATTCTCCTTCCAAGAGCCAAATTCAGCTTCCTTCTTCTCTTTTTCTTCTGCTCTATATCTAGGTCTCCAAAATTCAGCATAAACCAATTTCCCAAAGTGTTATACGTGATTGCATTTTCCTTAGCTGAAACTTATCTAAACCATTGCCAAAAGACCACTTTATCCCTCCACAAATATCCCTTTCTAAATAAACCTCAAGGGCACACTTGTCCTTTTACTAACTTTACAATTTTACCACTTTCCAACAAAACCTGTTACTCTCTATAGTTACTAACAGTTACGCAGGTTACCAAATCACCAGTTACCATTATCTAGATTTCTAGGACCGTCTTGGCACGTGCATCACATTGATATCACCACACCCACGTGGTACAAATCACATAGCATAATTATCACATTACGTAATACACATAGTCATATAACATGCTTTAAATCATAATCATGCATCTTAATCATTAAAATCACACATAATCTCCATTATGCCCTCCAGGCATACTAATCAAGGCCCTTAAGCCTAATTAGTGAATTTGGGTCGTTACAGTTGAAGTTGGCGCCCTGATTGTTTTTCCAGAAGTTGTAAAAACACCAAAGCGTCGCGTTCTTATACCTTTCCAGATTCTTGGAGTTGTCAAGCTTCAGCTGCTCCACTTGGCTCTCAAGGGTGGCGATGGCCTCATTCTTGGACTTGAGCTCCTCGCCCAGTCTCTTGCATTCTCGAAATTGGACTCGGCTGGACTCCTGATACTCCTCCCTCTGCTTCCTTATAGCTGCCTTCGAAGCTTCAGCCTCTGATAGCTTCGTCACTGTGGCATCCCTCTTCTGAACGATCGCCTCCAACTCCTTTGCATGCCTGGCCTCTGCAGCCGAAAGTTCCTCGGCCGTTTTCACCTGGTACCTCTCGATAGCCTTTGCCCAAGCCTGTTCGATGGTGGCTTGGGTGCGGGTACGAGCAGCAGTTGCAGACAGCAAAGCCTGAGGACAGAAGATAAAATTAGAACCTGTTGCAAAGAATAAAAGACTAAGGCCAAAGAGATAAGAAACACTTACGCTGGCTATTTCGTTCAGGGTCCTGTTCAGAATTTGGTCGACCCCCATATTCTCTGCCTCAACCATTGCATCCTTGACACGGTCGTTCTTCACGATGTGTGCAAGGCGGTCTTTGGCTGCTCGTAAGGTGCGGCTCGAGAGTTTGGCCCCAAGAGTTTCTTCCCGCTTGTTTTGTTCCCTGCTGGGCGCAGCCGAAGGGTTCATCGGAGCAGGAGGAGTCTCTTTCTCAGCAGGAGCTGGAGGATGAGCAAAAGTTTTCCCAGTTGGCACGTCCTTGGAAGGATCTTCTGTTCGACTCTTTTTGGCAGGTCCCTGGCTTGTTTCGACTTTGTGTCTCCTTGACGACTTTCGCCGGAGCTGAGGAACTTCCTCTTCCTCCTCAGCCTGGTATAGGTCGAAGACGTTGGGAGTGGCCATATCTGCATACAAGTCAACACATGCAAAGGGTAAGATAAAGGCAGATGAAAACTCCTTATCAAACGGAAAAGAAGGTCACAAAGTTAATTCTCGAGCTACAACTACTGGTCGCTACACTATTGACTCTATTAGTCATACACTCATTATCTGGCATGAAGAAGTCTGGCCCTAGATTTGGAGTATATGTAAAGTTGCCCTCCCCGTCAAACAGGTGACAGGTAATTGGCAAGTTATTTAAAAGCAAATTTACTGTACCATTTTCATCGGAGGATTCCCCCAAGTCCACAATCGGCTCTTTGGCCTTTTGTTTCCCCTTGCCTTGGGGAGCAGAAGGCCTTTCTGCGGAAGGATTGCCCGTGGGCTCCCTGATCGTAACCCCGTCGGCCTCCTTCGTGGAGGAGACGCAGGAGGTTGCTGCTCGGGAACCCCCTCGGCAGTGGCATCGGCTACCACGGGTCCTCTTATTTCATGGCGAGGAGCCAGGAGGCCAGCTAGCCTCAGATTATCATCAGTGACCAGGGACTTAACGCTTTTTTCTGCATCCGTCATCCTGGCCAGTGCATTGGACCTCAACACCATGTTTGGTGTTGAGGTCGGACGTAACCATGGGCCTAAAAGACAAAATGCACTTTAAGAAAAATGAAGGGAAATTCGCTGATAAAAAATACCGACCAGTAAAAGCAGCACTTACCTCCTCGAGCGAAGGCCAAGTTGTTGTTGGTTATGTCCGGAGTAAGGAAGTACTCCTTGCTGTACTGCCCCACGTTGGATATGTGCGTGGTGGCACTCAGGAACGTCCGGTTTGTCTCCTGGTGACAAAGATGGAAGAAGCCCGTCCCATACTGTTGAGGGTTGGACTTGAGATCAAAAAGATAATTGATCTCATGGGGGTAGGTTCTGGCCATTTTTTAAGTTTGTACAGGATATAGAGTGCGGCCAGCATTCTATATCCATTTAGAGTAATCTGGAAGGGGGCGACATCAAAATAATTAGCCACCCCCTGATAAAAAGGATGTAGCGGGAGCACAGCCCCCGCCTCTATGTGGTACCGAGACCAAGCACTGTATACACCCCCGGGGAGGTTAGCCCTTTGGTCTGCGGCAGGAATTTTGAGAGTGACCCCTGTGAAAGGATACTTCCTAAGGTAGTTAGCAAGCATCCTGGGAGTTACAAGGCTGGTCGGGGAGAAATACCTGTAACGTCCCTAAGGTAGGGTACGTCTGCCACATACTCGTAATTCTAGGGTTTACGAGTATGTAAGGCACTTGACCAAAAGAATTAAATAAAATGATACGAAGAAATACAGAAAAATTTAAACTTTTATATAAACTTATTAGAAGAAATTATTACACGTATGAATACTTTAAATTTAAGGCAGCCATATGAAAACTCTAAACCATTATTGCATTGCTACTGAGTCCGTGCTCCACAAGTTGCTCAACAGCTAAAGCCACACCTGGAAAAATGTTGGAAAATAACATAATGAGCTAACGCTCAGTAAGCAAATCTCATGCATACACATACACATGAATGTCGTGAGTTTGTAGTGCACATATACTAATATGCTGACTTAAATACTTATGCATTTCATTTATTGCTCATGCACTTTCAAACTTTACTTTTATGCTCTTTCTTTTAGTTTCACATTTTTATGGGCCCAATATCACTTGTGCACACTGTTTGATTCAGCCAATGCCTGCAGGGCTTGTTACACATATCATATAGAATCCCATGGGTTCTCCTCCGGCTAGCCATCATCTCAGCTAGGCTCATCATAGCACTCATTTCATCGTTGCCATAGCTGCCATACTTATTACACATATGGAGGAGAAAGACGGAAACATGGCAAACATATCTGAATGGTCAACTCTGACCTAGCCCACACTAGTGGGCAGCCACTATAAGTCTTATAGACTTCCGTCTTCTTTACTGAACTTACTTGATTGCTTCATCAAAACAGTGGCACCCTTTTTAAACATCTTATTATCACTTTGCTTAAGCCTTGTGTCATTAAAATGTTTAACTTTACATAAGACTTTTCAAGACATTTCATAACTTTTCTCATATTCATATGCATGGTCTTATATCACATAATAATGTATCACATAACTGTACATGCCATGCATACATGCTGATGCTGAAATGCCAATGTTCGTGTTCATGACTGATGTTGATGGTATTCAATCAAGGCATTGTATCACATCTCATATAACTCAAAACATCTTTAGTCATAATACATGAAGCTTTGGGTTGGTGGCGTTGTTATACCTTAACGTAGAGCTATGGCTCAGGTCTAAGGTTTCCAGCCTAAAAACTTAAACGCTTCATATATCATAACATATAACAAATCATGAACATAGAGTAATCCACATATCCATCAACATAAGAACACATACTTGCACATAATTCATATCATTCTTAACCAAGTAAGACATCTTTCACATATCACAGAATTCATCAATTACATATCACACAACACCCTTATGGTGTTCATATAACCATTCTTCACATACTTATCATATGCATCATCATCATACCATACTTAACTCATCAGATGTACACAATCAATGTAGTCATGCATCTTACACTTAAGCACAAAAGGTGAGATTTACTTACCTTAGGTCCTTAGCTTATTTTAAAATTCCTCACCAAGAGTCAATCAATCAAATCCATGCAAATCCTATTCAAGGCACATCATTTATTAAATTCTATCAAAATCATAAATATACACTATTGATAGTGTATATTAATAATACCAGAAACTATATAAATGATAACAATAATTATTATCAACGTAATGCAAATAACTCTTCATATAAAACCATGATTTAAACCTTGCTCATAAGATAATGTACTCTTATGATAATAATAATAATAATAATAATAATAATCCCAACAAAAATAATAATTATCGTCTATAATTAAACTTATTTCGATATTAATAACAAAATACTTCAATAGCAATACGTATATGGATGTATATATTCAAATAGTCATTTTATAAAAGAAATCATATTTTTAACATAAAGTTGTAATAATCAATATAATGATAATAATATAAATATAAATATTTATATTATTATTAATTAGTCATAATATCAATTCCAGTGATATAATAAATATACTTTCTCCAAAATTCACTGGTCTTACAAATATCAATAACTGTAAGAAACTAATATTTGATATTATTTTAATATTCAAATATTAATAAAATATTAATATACAATAATAATGGTTAGATAATAGGTTTACTATAAATCATACTTTTCATATATATATATATATATATGAATCTGTATTCTTGATTTACTTAACAAAATAATAACAATAATAATTAAAATTACTTAATCATAATAATTTCCATATTAATATAAAATCAATTAAATATGTATTTTTATACTTTATTTAATATCTAATATTTTCTAGAAAATTGGACAGCACAACGGCTATAAAGTGGACAATTCCAAAATCAAAACCTGTATAAAAAATATATATAATCCCAGACAGCCAGTAAATTACAGAAAATATTCCATATATCAATAATATATAATTATATACTATAAATACACATAATAACAATTACTCTAATCAATCACAATTAAATCACAATATATAGGTTAAAGAAATTATACCAAAATGATCGGGTTCCACAACAAGTCAAACGATGATTTTCTGAGACTCAAAACGTACTTCGGAACCTCGAACACTAAGTTTCGACCGTCAGTCTACGGTGGATCGCGGTGGCTCGTGGTGGGCCCACCACCCAACTATGGTAGATGTAGGAACAAGTTATTGGGTTTTGAAGCCCACAACACGAGGAACACGATGGTGGTGACGGATCGGCAAACGGATGCCCGAGGTGGCCGAATCGCAACTTTGAAGTCGCGGGGTGGCCGAACTTAAATCGAGTGGTTGAGGCGTTTAATCGGCGAGTGAGCTCTAGATTCCCGCGTGGGTCGATAGTTCGGAGGCCTCTGAATCCAACGGTCCGGCGCGTGGCTAAAAATGGTGGCCGGAAAGTACTCCTGCGTCGTCGGCAACAGTAATACGCAGAGGAGAGAGAGAGAGAGAGAGAGAGAGAGAGAGGGAGAGAGGGAGAGAGGGGTTTTCTGAGGAGAGAGAGAGAGGGGCTCGGGTAAAAAGAAAGGCTGAAGCCTTTTATTTTATTTTATTTATTTATTTATTATTATTTTTTTAAAAATTACACTTGGACCCAAAATATTAAAATTCTTTTCAAATAAGTCCTTTAGCAAAACTTTCTTAATTTTATAAAAATCCCCAATTAAAATTATATGACATTCGGGTCCTATACTTGACTACTCAAGTTTCTCTCTCTTTAATCTCATTAAAAACATAAAATGATATTTTAAACACTATTTTTCCATTACTATTTCTTAAATTTGTAAACTTGTACATTTTATGTATTAAAACTCTGATTTATAATAAAAAAATGTATAATGAAAATGTTGGATATTACAATACCACTCGACATCAGGCAGATTCTGATGGCGAGGGCAGGCTCTAGTTTGGATGTTAGGGTCAGGAGCAGGATTGTTTCGGCCGCTGGTCGAAGGAACCCCAGCCTGTGAATCAGGCTGGGCAGAAGGGTTTGGATTATTGTCGGATTCAGGTCTTTTCTTGCCTAAAGATTTGGAACGATCCATTTGAGGAGGAGAAGGACGAGGTCTGGAGGAAGATCGTGAAAAGGGAATCTCGTGAATTCGGTCGGCGGGTTGTTCTTCGCCTTCGAGCAGCTGGGCGAGAAGATCGTCGTCGATGGGCCGTTCACCTCCCCACAAATCTGGCATCAAAGTCTGCAAACAGAAAAATGGGGAGGTGAGGATAGAGAATTATTAAAGGCTTTTTATAATAGCGCTGGTCGAGTATAAAAGTCAAGCTTTTATACAACAGCATTCTAACAAAAAGCTAAATCTATCTACACGAACAGTTTGAGAAACGGATCAAAGGGTGAAAGTAAAAAGTTTTTCAAAAAAGCTTTTTCAACTCCCCTTAGGGCGGGAAAAACCTATTTTCCAACTAGCCTAAAGATCGAATTTTTACTTCGGTCTTACGTCCTAAAAGTATGATCCAAACTATTAAACTAACTCGTAACTCTTTTTCGCCTACAAGACATTCTACTCACAAGCATCTCAAACCAGAAGCAGATGAACTCAAACAATCAACATACAGAAGCATGCATTATGAAAATTTGAAGCATAAGGATTCAAAAACTTACCGAAACGATGGTCGTGGAGATTGGTAAAGAGTCTTCGGAAATCAAGGAACTCTCGGGCTGAGTCTGGAAAATGTAGAAGAACGGTCTCCGGGAGAAGATTGAAGCTCTGTTTTTTGGGGTTTCTTGAGAAGGCAATGGCGTGCGTAAAAAGAAAAAGGGAAGTTTGGAGATGTTATATAAGTTTGTCTGTGGCATAAAAAATGTGTAATCATCAGTTTCCCTTTTTCAAAGTATGGGTGTAACGACCCAAATTCGCTAATAAGGCTTAAGGGCCTTGATTAGCGTGCCAGGAGGCCATGATGGGATTATGTGTGACTTTGATGAGTTAAATGCATGATTATGATTTAAAGCATGTTATATGACTATTTGACCAATTGAGATGCATGACTATGTGTGTTAGTATGCATGTAGGCCCTGATTGTGTTAGAAGGGCATAATTGTAATTTTGGCCATGTTGGGCATAACTGTATTGATAGGTGATGATTGTTGAGACCACATTGTGATGTGGATGTATCTATGATTTGTGACTCGAGACGATCCCAGTAAGCAGACTAGCGGAAAGTCGAGGCGGAGATTTATACCCGGCTCGGGGCGAGCCTGGGGGTATAAATAGGAAGTTAATGAGTATATTGGGGTTTATTTTTGATATCGAGGTATATTATTTGGTGACTTTTCAGTATTGGGAAGCAAGCGAGAAAATATTAGAGACACTTGAGGATTAGCGGGAATTGGGTAAAATGACTAAAATGGCCCTACTTGGACAAAAAGGGATTTGAACTAATAGGGAGGGCATTTTGGTCAATTG
This sequence comes from Humulus lupulus, assembly GCF_963169125.1. Classification (NCBI taxonomy): domain Eukaryota; kingdom Viridiplantae; phylum Streptophyta; class Magnoliopsida; order Rosales; family Cannabaceae; genus Humulus; species Humulus lupulus. The sequence continues at coordinate 213,162,975 of NC_084802.1, forward strand.
GCTTTTAAAGATAGATTAAATGAGGCTTTATATAGTGAGTGGGATTGTTAGAGAGTGTGAGAATCTGAAGGAAAAGAAAGAAAAAGGAAGAAAAGAAAAGAGAGAAAAACAGAGGGTTTTCCAAAGGGGCGGTTTGTGCATTCTTGCACCATTTGTCTCCATTTTTCTTGGAGCAAAGCTCAGTGGGGAACTAGGATAGGCTGAGCATCAAGGATCTTAAAGTTAGACTTGAAGATTTGGCAAGGATTAGCAAGAACACATCAACTTTTGAGGTAAGTTTTTAGAAATTTCAGTTTTAAGGGTTTGGCTGGTTTGAGCTGAGTTGATGGGAACTTTAGGGAATTTCTGGGCAAGCTTTGAGGATGAACAAGCTAAGGAGGTCTAGGAAATGAATCAAGGTCGAAATTGCATCAATGGTATGAATTCTAAGCCTTTAACTTTGTTGTTTGACTGAATTTCTGGGTTTAGGGTTCATCTATGGTGAATCTTGAGATTTGGGATGTATGTGCTTGGGTTTTGAGATTTGGGGATGCTTGGGATGAATGGAGAGTGTTTATAAGCTTGATTTTGAGTTTGGTAAAGGTTTGGGGAAGTTTGGGTTGAGAATGGTTGAAAGAAATCGCAGAAAAAGAAGTTGAGAGTTGCCTGCCTGCAACTAGCGCTACAGTGCTAGTCCTTGGGCGTTGTAGCGCTAGGCCCTGTTTCTGGGGATGTTTGGTTCTTCTTGTAGCGCTACAGCACCCTCTTTAGAGCGCTGTAGCGCTGCACTGTTCACAGAAAGGGGTTTTTGGGTTTTTGTTGAGGGATTTTGACCTAGGGTTCGGGGCTCGATTCCACCACCTTGTTTGTGGATCTAGGACTTCCCGGGGGGCTCGGGATTGGTCCCAAGGCTAGGTTTTTGGACTTGGGGTTCGGTGTTGACTTTGACCTATGGGTGTGTTTAGGTGTGCGCTATGGCTCGAGTGGGATCGTGCTCAAGGAGTCAAGTGTTGAAAGCTATCAATTGACAGGTAAGAAAACTATAGCACCCATAAGGACAGGGCATGGGCCCATAGTGTGATTGCAGGGCACGGCCCCATATTGCATTACATGTTAGGGTGCAGACTTGATTAAATTGATATATGTTCAAATGTTATTTGAGATAGACTATCTGTGATTATAGTTGAATGATACGGCGAGAAGCCGAGAACGGCAATGGAGCCGAGAACGGCGAAAGGCCGAGAACGGCAGTGGGGCCGGAAGTACCACATAGCACGTGAAGTGCTTGTAGTCAGGGTGGGACCCCATGGATACAGGTGATATCCTTACGGTGAGGACCGAGACCCTAGGCTTTGGTAAGGCTTCTGGGGCGGCATGGCCAGGTTGCTTAAGTCAAATGGTTGACCTGTTTATCTGTGGACCATCTGATATGATTAACTGTATAATTTGCATATGTTATGAACTGCATGAGTTTTCTTGCTGGGCTTCGGCTCACGGGTGCTCTGTGTTGCAGGTAAGGGCATAGATTGAGTCAACCAGCCATGAGTACGGAGAGCGTGAAGCGACGCGTACATGTTCGGCCTGCCCGACTGCTTTGGTTGGGGGTTTATTCGAGAAATGGCTGTAATAATCTATGATTTTATAACTAATCAACTGTAAACTTATTTTAAGATGTAAATAGTTTTCAAACCTTATTTTGGGATCCCAAATGTTTAATACTAGAAGTTTTTAATGAAACAATGCATTTTCAAAGATTACAGCCTTAAACTTTTGATTAGTCACACTTTCGTTTTAAAAACATCGGTTAGCGAGTTCATTGCACACTGTTTTGTCTTAAAACTCATTTGGTAACGGCTCTAAGGAAGTAGGGCGTTACAATGGGGAAGCGGAATAGCCGTCGAATTATTACTGGGGAACCGAAAAGTCATGATTAGACAGGAGTAGGTTGCTTTTTCCAATAACACACGAAGGGTTCTGACACGTATGGTGGGGTTACCGAAGAGTCGTTCGCTCAAAAGTTTATTCATTGCTCGTAATAAATAAACTTGGGGGGCAAATGTTATCCAAAAAATTGGCATTGATGACGTGGCAAGTGATCCCTGGACACGTGGCTGACATCTGGAGGAACTCTGCTAGTGTATCGACCAGAAGGTACATTATAAGCAGGAGGCGGCCCAGTCTCACCTACGACCAGTCTGGTCGATGGTTCCACATACAACACAATGTTACAATAAAGATCTTTGTAAATCTCGAAATTAACTCACACAATCTCCTGAGTATCCAATTATTCAGGAGAGAATATCTGTAACAATCTTGTGTAATCTCCCTTGAGCCTATAAATAGAGAAAGATAGCTCAAGGAAGGGACTTTGGGCTTTCGAATTGTTTGATACTATAGTAATTCTACTTGAGATATTGTATTGTTCTTCAGATGTTGGTGAAACTCATTGAACCCTTGTTCTTTGATCACTCCTTTGATTCTCATATCAATAACAATCTAAGTGGACGTAGGTCATTACCAGATCCTGGGGCCGAACCACTATAAAATATCGTGTTCTTATTATTTTTGTCATTCGATTCTTTTCAACGCATTCATTCACATCAAGCATATTCTAACTCCGTGTCAGTTGACCAAAATCTGGGTCAACAGTTTATGTCATAGTTTTACTCTTAATCAAGTTTTATTAATTTGGAATGGTATGTTTGTAATTTGATTATTATTTTAGCTTATTTGTTTTTTTTATATTATTTTTATATACTAATTTTATATTAAATTTTTTTAGTTGTTTTGCAAAATTGTTTTTCTTTTTCTTTTTCTTTTTCTTTTATATGAATTGTGTTTATTATTTTTTTAATTTATTATAAACATTTTTTCCTTATTTTTATATTATACGTTTCTTTTTTCAAATCATGTGTAAGGTAACCAGTTACTTAATTGATCTTTGACAATTATATAAAAAAAATCCTAAAACTAAGTTAAATAACATGTACCAGGAGAAGTAACAAGTTACTCCTCTCAGTAAGAGGGGTAACCAGTTACCATAAGAGGTATCAAATTTGAATGAAAAAAAGGAAGAACGCTTCATTAAAAAATGAAGAAGTAACTATGATTTTAGTAACATAGGTAACATGTTACCATAAAGAACCCAGAAATATACACACACATTATAACATGAAGGTAACTAGTCATCCCCAGAAATATACACACAAATAACGTGAATGTAACCAGTTGCCCCTAGAAATATACACACAAAGAACGGGAAGGTAACGAGTTTCCACAAATCTGAAGATAGACAAAAAAAAATCAGATCCGCACCCTTTCCCTTATCTCCCATCTTCTTCATATAAATTTTTTTCTAAATTTGAATGCTTCCATCAGGGTAACTAATTACCCTTTCATATTTTTATTAATTTTCTTTCCAAATTTTGGTGTTCCTATAAGGGTTACGTGAAGAAAAAAAATAGATGAATGAATAAAAATGAAAATAAGAAGAAGAAAGATAATGGAAAAATGGAAAGAAAAAAAATATGAATGAAAAAATTGGTAGAAAAAAAAATTTAAAAAGGAAAAAAATTGGAAGAAGAAAAAAAAAGAGAAAAAAGCTCATATGTGTGAAAAAGAAGAAAAAAAAAAGAGAAAATAATAAATACAAAAAAAAATGAAAATTAAAAAAAAAACTGAAAAGATATGAAAATAAAACAAAACAATATAAATGAAATAAAAAAATTGATAAATGAATAAAAATTAAAAAAAATATATAATGGAAAAATGGAAAGAAAAAAAAAAGATAAAGAAAAATTTTGGTAGAAAAATGGAAAAACAAATAAATAAGGAAAAACAAATAAAAAATAACTAAAAAAATAATTAAAAAATTAAATAAAATTATCTTCAAAATCAAAGAAAATATAACTGATAAAAAATACAGCATTTTTATATTTTAGTTAACTACTAATTATGTTTTCTATACTTTAATTTTACTTTTAATAAATTTTCTTATATAAATTAAAAAAATATAATTCTCATATTTATATTTTTGCACTATAAAAACCATAATTTTACGTACTGTTTCCACAATGTCTGGCCCAATTTTGTTCCCGATCTTTAAATACTTGTGGGCCTCTGGACAAATATCCATAGTTAACAATCCGATACGGCATAGGCCTAATAACAAGTTGTGGGCCAAGCCCATTGGAATATGGATAACTTCCAACGACGTTGTTGAAGTCCAATTGTAAAAGGAAAATTCGAACTTATATGCATTCTAATATACAAAAATTTAAAAATATACCAACCTTGCTAATCTATTGAGAAAATATGCCACAAATAAAAATGGACAAAAATATCCCTCCATTCAAACAATTTATTATCTCTTCTTTCTTCTTCTCTTTCTCCTTTCGGCTTCCCTCTCTCCTAACACCATCTCCAACCCACAGCAAGTATACTTCACGAACTACTATTATTATAGAAGCACCCTTGAAGCATTATTAAAGCACCTATGAAAATACCCGTCATTTTCTTTATACAATTATTTTAGTTTTAATGATTTTTCTTTATACAAATCTTTTAGTTTTAATGATTCAAAGTCTAATCCAAAACTTAAACCCAAGAAAATTTTGAATTAAGACACTAATTGATAGAATTATAACACTTACGTACAATTTTTATTTTTTTGCGTTTGTCTAGACATAGAACTCTGAAAATTGCTTTTTTTTTATTAAGATAGATGCTTAACAACAGTCTAGTGATATTTTGTTTGCGTTTTGTTTAGACATGGAACTCTGAAAATTGATTATTTTTTTTAATAAAATTGATGCTTAACGGCGATCTAGTGATATCGCCATGAAAACTTGTTTTTTTTTAGTCAAAAAACGATGTTGAACGATGTTTTAATGATGGTGCTATGACAACTTGATTTTTAGGGGGGAAAGTGATGTTTAACAATGCTTTAATGATGGTATCATGAAAACTTGATTTCTTAGGCCAAAAACGATGTAAATTGATGCTTAGCGATGATCCCATGAAAACTCGATTTTTGACGCAAAAACGATGCCAAACTATGGTTTTGTGATGAATCTTGAATTTTTGTTTTTTTGCTCTTTTTTCGAAATCTAAACGTTTAGAATATGTAAAACCTTAAATTTGGGGTGTAGAACAACAAATTTCAAAATTTGTCCGTTTGAGGCCATAATGAAGTTTGAGACTTTAATAATTAAAATTGTGTTATACACACTCCAAACTTAAGGTTCTACACATTCTAAATGTGTAGATCTTTAAAAAAATATCAAAACTAAAAAAGATCACATCAAATAACCAAAGTTTTTATCAAATTTAATCGTAAAACCATCATTTTGCATCGCTTTTATGTTTAAAATCAAATTTTTATGGAACTATCGTTAAGCATCGATTTACCATTATTTTTTGCCTAAAAAATCAAGTTTTTACGGCAAGTTAAAGCATTGTTAACCATAATTTTTTTTATATAAAAATCAAGTTTTTATGGCACTATTGTTGAAGCATCATATTTTTGGCTAAAAAATTAAGTTTTCATGGCACGATCACTAAACTACTATTAAACATCGTTAAAGCATTGATTTGAATTAAAAATTTATAATTTTCATAATTTCAAATCTAAAAAAAAAAGTAGTATTTTTGTCCATTTTTCTTAGAATGACATTGGCATATTTTGCTAATATGCCAACCTTGCAATCTATTGACAAAATATGCCATTCTAAGAAAAATGGACAAAAATGTCCCTCCCAATCAAACAACTTAATATCTCTTCTTTCTTTTTCTTTTTCTCTTTCGCTTTTCTCCTTCCCTCTCCCCTAACACCATCTTCCCACCCACAACCATTAGAAGAATACAAAAATACCCCACGAACTATACTATTAGCACCATCTATGTCTACCATTATAGAAGCACCATTTAAGCATTATCGAAGCACCCATGGAAACACTCGTCATTTTTTTTTTTACAAATTTTTTAGTTTTAATGATTCAAAATCCAATCTAAAACTTAAACCTAAGAAAATATTGACTTAAGACACTAATTGATGGATTTAGAACACTTATGTACAAGATTTATTTTTATTTTTTTGCATGTTTTTTAGATGTGGAACTCTGAAAATTGCATATTCCTTTTATTAAAATCGATGTTTAACGACGGTCTAGTGATAGTGCCATCAAAACTTAAAAAAAAATTAGTCAAAAAACGATGTTTAAATAATGGTGCCATGAAAACATGATTTTTAGGTACCAAAAAAAAAATACTTAACGATGCTTTATTGATGGTGCCATGAAAACCTGATTTCTTAGGCCAAAAACAATGTAAATCAATGCTTAATGATCCATGAAATCTTGGTTTTTGATGCAAAAACAATGGCAAACTATAGTTTTGTGATGAATCTTGATTTTTGAGGTGATTTTTTTTTTTTTCGAGATCTACACATGTATAAAATGTAAAACCTTAAATTTGAAGTGTAAAACAAAAAATTTCGAAATTTGTCTGTATGAGGCCATAATGAACTTTAAGACATAAATAATTAAAATTTTGTGTTATACATTTTAAGTTATACACATTCTAAACGTGCAAATCTAAAAAAAAAAATATCAAAACTAAAAAGAAATCACATCAATCTAAAATTTTTGTCAAATTTAATCACAAGTCATTATAAAACCATCATTTTGCATCGTTTTTATGTCAAAAATCAAGTTTTCATAGAACTATCATTAAGCATCGATTTGCCATCATTTTTTGTCTAAAAAATCAAGTATTTGATGTCAAGTTAAAGCATCGTTAAACATCTTTTTTTTTCTTTCTAAAAATCAAGTTTTTATGGTACAAGCATCATTAAGTTTAGCATAGTATTTTTGCCTAAAAAATTAAGTTTTCATGTCACTGTCACTAAACCATTATTAAACATCATTAAGGCATTGGTTTTAGTTAAAAATTTGTAGTTTTCAGATTTCAGATCTTAAAAAAAGTAAATAAATAGGAGGAGCATTTTGTCCATTTTTCCTATTATAGCATTGGCATATTTCGCTAAATTTTTTAATTTGTGTATATTAGAAAGCATATAACCACAAATAAGTCTTGTAAAAATCAAAGATAAGATAACTGGAAACAAAACACTACACGTGGAAGCGACCCTAGCGAGTAGCGACACTAGAAATCTATGGCGTGAGATTGAGCTACTTGTTCCTTTATCTCTCGCGTGTTTAATCAATCAAAATTGAAGTGAAAAACCACACAAAAAAATCAAGTATTTGTGGAACTCTCATCTTCACATAGTTGAATTTTTATATATAATTATACAAAATTCAGTTTCATCTTTCTATCTTCATTACAAGAGGATTCTGTGTAAACTCATTCCTCAGCTACAGAACTGTAAGGGTGATACAGAGTTTGTATGAGTTCAACAATGTCGTCTATCACTAATCCTTTGCTCTCTTCTAACTTCTTGGGCACTAAAATCCCAACTCCAAAAACCACTAAGCCAGCACCAATCCCTTTCTCTCTTTTCTCAAAAAGAAAGTTTTTCATCACTGAAAACCGCCTCAGCAAAGAGCCCAAATCCAAATCCTTGAATTCCATACCATCCAAAGCTACCTTAGCTGCCCTTCTCTTCTCTTCGCTCGCTCCACAAGCCTTGGCCATAGACAACGTCAACCCTCCCCCAACGCCTCCGCCTGTAATCGAAGCCCAACCCAGTCAATCAGAATCTTCGCCCTTTTCTCAGAACCTTCTCCTCACAGCTCCAAAACCCCAGTCCCGTAACGTTTCTGACCTCCCAGAAGGTGGGCAATGGCGTTACAGCGAGTTCTTGAACGCCGTCAAAAAGGGTAAGGTCGAGAGGGTCAGGTTCAGCAAGGACGGTTCTGCCCTTCAACTCACCGCCGTCGATGGCCGCCGAGCTTCGGTGATTGTCCCCAACGACCCTGACCTTATTGACATCTTGGCCATGAACGGAGTTGATATATCGGTCTCCGAGGGCGATTCGGGTAATGGGTTGTTTAGTTTCATTGGTAATTTGATTTTTCCATTCATTGCCTTTGCTGGGTTGTTCTTCCTTTTCCGTCGAGCTCAGGGCGGTCCCGGTGGCCCTGGAGGACTCGGTGGGCCTATGGATTTTGGAAGATCTAAATCCAAATTCCAAGAGGTTCCCGAGACTGGTGTTACTTTTTCTGATGTTGCTGGAGCAGACCAAGCAAAACTTGAATTGCAAGAGGTGGTTGATTTCTTGAAGAACCCAGATAAGTACACTGCACTTGGAGCTAAGATCCCAAAGGGGTGTCTTCTTGTTGGACCACCTGGTACTGGAAAGACCCTTTTGGCTCGAGCAGTGGCTGGTGAAGCTGGCGTGCCGTTTTTCTCTTGTGCAGCTTCAGAGTTTGTGGAATTGTTTGTGGGAGTTGGTGCGTCTAGAGTCCGGGATTTGTTTGAGAAGGCCAAGTCAAAAGCACCCTGCATTGTGTTTATAGATGAAATTGATGCAGTTGGGAGACAAAGAGGGGCTGGTCTTGGAGGTGGGAATGATGAGAGAGAGCAGACTATTAACCAGCTATTGACAGAGATGGATGGGTTTTCAGGCAATTCGGGTGTGATAGTGTTGGCTGCCACTAACAGGCCTGATGTTCTTGACTCGGCATTGTTGAGGCCTGGGAGGTTCGACCGACAGGTTACTGTGGACAGGCCCGACGTTGCTGGTAGAGTGAAGATCCTGCAGGTTCGCTCTTTGCAAACTTCATTATAGGCTTTTGTGAATCTTTTTCTCATATGCTTTGGCTATAATTTAGTAGTATTTTCCAGCACTTAGTGTAATGTTATCATTGATAGATAAGACTAGGAAGAAATCTATAGATAATTAAGCATAAAAGCTGGTTTAGTTGGTTGAGTATGATAGAACGTGTTGAAAAAGTTAAAATGCTTGTTTAGGTTAGCTCGTTATACATTTAAAAGTTTCAAGGTTTAAACATACTGGAAGGTGAACTTTCTGGTGCAATCTTGATTCAAGTTTACAAAGTTCAAATATCACGGTCCAAGTCTTTGTAGAATAAATATTTTGATCAAGGTCCTGTTTTCTGAACGCACTATGCTTTCAGGTGCACTCAAGAGGAAAGGCACTTGGAAAGGATGTGGACTTTGAGAAAATTGCAAGGAGAACACCAGGTTTCACTGGAGCAGATTTGCAGAACCTGATGAACGAAGCTGCCATTCTTGCTGCCAGGCGTGACCTGAAAGAAATAAGCAAAGATGAGATAGCCGACGCTCTTGAGCGGATCATTGCTGGACCAGAGAAGAAAAACGCTGTTGTCTCTGATGAAAAGAAGAAACTAGTTGCCTACCATGGTATGATTGAAATTAGTTCTCTGGTTCTTTTTATTCCCAAATCTTGTGCTCCTCGTTATGTGGTTAGGTGCTTACCATATTTTATGTGTTGCATTCGCAGAGGCTGGGCATGCTTTAGTTGGTGCATTGATGCCAGAATATGATCCTGTGGCCAAGATATCTATCATTCCACGTGGGCAAGCAGGTGGTCTTACTTTCTTTGCTCCAAGTGAAGAGAGGCTTGAGTCTGGCCTCTACAGTAGAAGCTACCTGGAGAATCAGATGGCAGTTGCTCTCGGTGGAAGGTTGGTTAGCTAATAACTAATGCTTGCGATGCATTTGGGAAATCTTTTACTGTTGAAATGATTTGGTAGCTTAATTTTTCTCTAATTTAAGAATCATTCCTCACACCTCCATTGCTGGTACAGAGTTGCCGAGGAGGTCATTTTTGGCCAGGAGAATGTGACAACAGGAGCATCAAATGACTTTATGCAAGTGTCTAGAGTGGCCAGGCAGATGGTTGAAAGATTTGGGTTCAGCAAAAAGATTGGACAAATTGCAATTGGCGGGCCTGGAGGAAATCCCTTCTTGGGTCAGCAGGTAAACCAATGTTTTCATATGGGAATTAATTTTATTAGTCTCCCATTCCTGGGTTTTTGCTTAAGATTCAGAGTTTAGAATATCTTTATGGGTCACAGTCGGAGAACGAGTTCATCACTAGTCAGATGGCATTTTCTTATTGCATGGTGTGTCACTCAATAAGAAAATACAAGTTGGGGCTAGTCCTCAAATCAGATAGCATTACTATATCATATGATGGCCTAACGAGCAACTTAATTAATAGATTAATTGTGTGTCAAATGCAGATGTCATCCCAGAAAGACTACTCCATGGCAACTGCTGATATTGTAGATGCAGAGGTGAGGGAGTTGGTAGAGAAAGCCTATGAACGGGCCACGCAGATCATCACTACCCACATCGATATTCTTCACAAACTAGCTCAACTTCTCATAGAAAAGGAATCGGTTGATGGGGAAGAATTCATGAGCCTCTTCATTGATGGAAAAGCTGAGCTATACGTCTCCTAAATTTAGTGATATGCAATTATTGAGCTAGCTCAAAGTAGTGAATTCATGTTTGTATTATAAGAATCATACACATGTACACATCAATAACCAATTAATTATTTCATGAAATTCAAAAAAAATATGTTGTGTGAAGTTTGATGCAGATGAAACAAGTTTCCTCCTTCTCTCTCTATGATACATCTTCGTCAAAACCACATTTGTCATTGATACATGATATAACTCTCATTCCTATGGTAAATGAACCCCACTTGTTTTGTTACAACAATGACAACCATCACTTGAGTAGAATAACAAATTGACCACCAATTGTGCTTTTTAAACCAAAACCGAAAAAAAAATGGAAAGGGAAAAAAAAATATACAGGAGGGTTGCTTCTCAAGATCCTCTCCCACCCCGTTGCTTCTTGTCTTCCAGTGTGGCAGCCTCGTTTAACATGTCGGCCGCGTCTTTGTGCATGTCTAGCTTTGCAAGAGCAACTGCCTGCATGTAAAACGCTGTAGACCAATCGGGATAGACACATTGCGCTTGCATTGCATCTCTGAGGGCGGCATCCGGTTGATCACAGAGAAGATGACAAAGACTTCGGCGGGCATAAACAGTTGGTGAAACCATTGTTCCCACATCTATGAACTGCAAATAAAAAACACTTGTAAACAAATATTGGGGGATCTATGATATGGTGCGTTTCAATAGTTTGCAAAAAGCACAAACCTGAGAATAACAGTCTATTGCTGTTTTGAAATCTTTGTCACGAAATGCCAAGTCCCCACGCTTTCTTGCCTCCAACATATCTCTCATCTGTTGGGTCCATTCTTGGAAAGATAACTGACACAAAAACCAAATTTGAGCAGACTGTTTGGATACAAACCTCTTAAAGCCTACATATTGAATAATCGAATTATGAAATACCTCATTGGTTCCTTCATCATCTTTGTAGTGTGTCATTACCAAAATCTGATGAATGGCTGTTAGGTCCATCCGTGAACAGGCATCACCCATTGGAGATAGAGGGTGTTGCGGCGTAGGAGGTGCTTCCTCGTGCTTTGGAATCCCAAGCATCATATAAGATGGAACCTATAAGATATATTCATCACAACATGCTGAATACTGCAAAATCTTGTGATTTAATTTTTCAAGTTTTGAATAGAAACAGAAGCATGCTGGTAGTATACCTCAGGCTTAACTTTCAGAGGGACAAGTGTCGCAACAAGATCTTTTGTATTTGGCCGCTCCCTAGGTTCGTACTGCAAGCAACGTGAGGCAAGCTCAAAAACCACAGTAGCCTCCTCAGTTGAAAAGTTTCCTTCCAAGTGGGAATCCATTAAGAGAAGAATGTTTTTTCCCCTTATCATATCAAGTGCCTGCATATATCCAATTACCAAAACCGTCAACTACATATTATGACAAAACACAGCTATTTAAGGGAACAGCATAGGTAAACATCATCTATACTACGAACAACTTTTTAAACGTGTTTTCTGGATACAAAACTGAACACCGTTTCTTTTTCTTGTACCTGACCACTTTCTTCTTAGACGGCCGCAAGGCAACAGAAAACCAAGTACCCACCACTTAGTCTACTGTTATTTACCATAACACCAATTAGCAAAAGCAAAAACGAGCAAAAACATGACACATGACACATGACACATCCTTGTTCACAAGAGGAAGTGTGTGTTAGTCTGTCAGAGCACTCTTAAGTAAAACCCTCATAGAATACATATCCCGAGAAAAATAATGTTCTCACACAATACTACATCACTCATGCACGTATGAATTCTGATCAGAACTTAAGTTTGGATGGATCAGTACACAAATCCAAGTATAAACTCATTCTTAGGTCCAGTGAAAGATTTGATTTGATTTTAACTTATTTAGGGTACTGTGAAATATTTATTACATCAAAAATAAAAAATAAAAAGCTTGTAAAACAAAATATTTGAATGCAAGTTAATGGTGTAAAACGTTCTGTGATTCAGTGCGGCTAAATTGAAAGAAAAATTGCACTTGTCAAAAAAACTCACATGACTTGGAGGAATGTGCTTTCCACTGAGAAGATCCAAAAGGACAGTTCCGAAGCTGAATACAACACTTTCTGGAGTCACTCGTCCTATTATGCACACATTGTATCGTTTTAACAAGTAAGCAGAACCTTTTTTTTCAAAATCAAATATAACTATATACTACAAGACAAGGTCAAAGGGATTATAAAAAAATACAAACTACATCATGCCAATATAAGATATTAAGGCTATTGATTAGTTATTAAGTAACATTATATGCATAGACATTAACATATTTTCAGCTAAACACAGATATTTACATATGCAAAGAGATAAATAGTCACCATTTCTTAAATATTCGGGAGGTGTATATGCAAGATTAGTACTATAACTTCTTCCATCCCTACTGTTTTTCATCAAGCCGAAACAAGAAAGCCGAGGATCACCATTCTGCGAAAAAAATGGACAACATTATACATTGTCATGTTGCTCAGATATAAAACCATAGACCCAATTATCATGAACCAATAGGCAATATGACTAAGTACGTTACCCAAAAAAAATTGCAATTTCACAAACCCAATTAGACATTCTTTCGAAATTACCTCATCAAAAAGAACTCTATATGCATTTAAATCATGGTACAATGGACGACCTTCAGTACTGCAATAATCTAAAGCTTCAGCTATGGATAAAGCGACTCTTAAACGCATGGCCCACTCAATGGTTTGATTTTCCCCTGTCAAGAAAGTTCAAAAACTTATTCAGACTTCTCTCAAAAAATAAAAACCTTATTCAGACAAAAACTCCCGTATAATATGGGAAGCATAATTTTTGTTACTAAAATCAGAAAACATTACCATTAATGGTTATTCTCACTAATTTGTCAAAAATAAGAAAAATTATAACTACCACATTAGGATATGGCATAATTATCCATCATTTTACCATTAATTACAATCGCCCTTCTTTTCATGTGATTAAAATAAATAAACAAGTGAAAAACTGCAATGTCAGCGAGAGTCTCCATTTAATGCGCCTTTGTAATCTCCTCATTTTCATTCAAATGCAACATTTCTCTATTTGTCACTTCACAAAATTTGGAAAGATTCTATCTTTTTTAACAAAGCAAGAAGTGCACAGTATTTGAAAACGAATAAACCCTAGTTCAAATAAAAAAAAAATCTTAACATACAATGGAAGAGATGCTTCGCAAGTGTGTCGTTGGGCATGTACTCGGCAACGAGCAGCCTCTCATCTCCATCACAGCAATACCCAATCAAATTAGCAAGCCTTTTGTGCCTAAGCTTTCCAACGCCCTTAGCTTCCTCCTAAATCAAAGTCAAATTCATAGAAAACTCAATTAAGTGTCCAACAAAATCAAAACCCTAAAATAAATAAAAATCTAAACTTAAGCAATAAGAATGAGAGTGAAATGAATGAGTACAGCAAATTGCTGGGGATCGGGCCAGGCGAGCTTGGTAAATTTCTTAATGGCGATCCATCTACGATTGTTCTGGTTCTGAAGGCGGCCCTTGTAAACGACATTGGGGGCTTTCTCACCGCTCTCGGAAACGATGAATTCGGAGCTGAAGTTGCTGGTGGCAGCTTTCAAGTCGGCGAGCGAGAACTCCGAGAAGACCGACACACCACCGGTTCCGGCGACGGCGGCAGTGGCAGTGGCAGTGGCAGAAGAGTCAGTTCCGTTGGGGGAGTGAGGTTGGCTGTGATTGTTATTCTGCCCCAGATGAGTTTTGAATCCGGAGTTGAGTCCTTTGAAGGCAGACGATGTACAACAGCCCATAACTCGGTCGAGTTGACTCAGTAACTCAGGTCCGCCAGTTATTCGATAATATTGAGCATAGAAAGAAACCAAGAGAGAAAAAGTGCTACTCTGACTGAGATATATATATATATATATATACGAATATTACAGAGAAGAAAATAGAAGAAGCCCTCGTGTGGTGCTAGAGAGAGAAAGAGAGATCTATAGTGTGATGTTGTGTAGCAGCTTTCTTCTTCGTCTCATTGCGTGCGTTCTCTCTCTCTCTACTGACAAAAACCTCTGTCTTTCTCTGCTTCCTCCCCACACAGTTGAATTGTCTCTTTTAAATCCTAAAGGGTAATATCGTAATTCCACACTCACATCCACCAACGTCTCATTCTTTTCTTTTTTTTTTTTTTTTTTATGTAACCCGGTATTTTTAGCCGTTGATTCTTTTTTTTTTCTTGTATAAAGAAAATAATTAACTTATAATATATATAAGGAAAAATCCAAATCCTAGACTCCAACAGTCAATTTCTATGAATAGTTAGAATTTTAATTTTTTTTTACAGAAGTGTTTACTATAGTCATTTACAACATTGTATACAATTTTAGAAAATTTTATTAATTAGAGTTTAAATAGTCTTTACACGTGGTTGTTTTTTTTATATATATGTGAAATAATTTGTTTTAAACTCTATCATTTGAAATTTATCAAAATTTTACAAAATATTTTAAAAGAGTATTTGTGACATAAATATTTAATATTTTCAGTTTTATATATTTATATATCACATTTTTTTTCGACATATTAAATATCAAATGTTATAATTTAAGTAATTCCGTCACTACCATTCTGTTAAATACTATTATGGCTGATTAGAATGTCAGGTGTCATGATCTTATTAAGTCAATTTTATATTAATTTTTTAAAAATAATTTCAATATTATTTAAAATCAGAAAAAATAATTAAAAATATGTTTTAAATTATAAAAATTTAAATTTATCAAAAAAATTATAAAAAAATAATTTAATTAAATTTAAAAATAAGTTTAATTAGTTTTAAATTACCATATTGAGAGGGAATTGAATCCCAAACTATAATATGAAATGGACAAATAAAATCATGACAACTTGACATTCTAATCAACTATAATAGTATTTAACAAAGTAGCAATGACGGAATTGCTCAAATAATAACATTTGATATTTAATCCATAAAAAAATATGACATATAAATATATAAAACTACAAATATTAAATATTTATGCTGCAAATACATCTATTTTAAATAACTATAATATAAAACATCAATAACAAAAATTAATTCTAACTATAGAAGTGCCAAAAAAGATTGTAGAGTACAGACAGTAAAAAAGTAATGATGTACCATAAATTCTCCCTGTATACATAAGTTTTTCTTTTTTCTAAGATTGGTCTTGTTTAAATAATTTTGAATATTTATTTGTAATTTTGTATATAATTATGTATATTTAGGACTTTATATAATAAGCCATATATTTATATTTTTGTGATCCACTTGTGTTAGTTGTTTGGATTTTAGGGGGCTTTCACCATCTATTTCGCCCTTTAAGCCACTTTTATACTAATAAATCAGATCTTGTTCATACTTACCCACGCAACCCATTACCTACGTCATGATGAGAACCATCCCATGATGGCTCCTTCCTTATCTTATAATTATCTATTTCTTTCTAAGTTTTTTAAAACTTTATTTAAGTCAACCTAAAATTAAAAACGATTAAAACTTTATGCCTTCAATTCTGTTACATTTTTTATTTGGTAAATAGGAAATTTTCCTCCAGAACTATGGTATTTATAGATTTTTGTCCCTTAAATTATTTTTCATAGTAAAAATCGTTTTTAAAATATAACAACTATTATAAATGTACACTTTATACTATATTTTGTTCATTTTTTTAAAACAATTTGCTCATATAACAGTAATATTGCGCTAATATAGCACAATTCTAATAGACAAATGCACATTTAGTAATATAATAACAAATTTTGAAAATATGTATCTGTATTATTATAATTAAATTTTGTATGTTTAGTATTAGTAAATTTAATTTCGACTAACTTCAGTTAGTTAAATAGACTTTCATACTGTAACTATGCATATGACATGTGATTATATAATAAACTACTTAAAATCAACAAAAATAATATGTTTATAATGATTTCTATAATTCTGATGATATTTTTGCTATAAAAAATAGTTCAGATGGCAAAACTCTACGATCACTAGTTAAGTAAAAAAATTATTATTTGTAATTTTTTTATTTATGTATATATGTTTTAGATGAAATAATATATATGAAGTGAACCAGCACATATCATTCCAAGTTTGTTACAGAAAAAGAATCATAAATTAGGGGAATTTTTTAATGTCTCTTATATTACATTTAGTTTAGTTTTTCTTAAAGAGTTTACTTATATAGCAGTAATGTTGCATTAATGTGGCAGTATTTGTAACCCCCTCACTTATTTTAGTTAAAACCATATTTGAGGTGTTACGTTTTAAAACTATATCATAATTTATTAGTGTAGAAGTCTGGACATTTTTTTTTTTTTTAAACTTGAAAACTTATTTCACATTATTTACATTAAACATAAAGTGTGTCTCAAACATATTATACATAAGTATTAAATAACCCAATTTATTTTCAAAACATAACTTCACACTTTATTACAAACATCTCACTGATAACTGAAATAACACACAAAAGGTCGATATGTTCATATGTACAAATCAGGGTCAGGACCATGCTTCAGTTCTCCTCATGTCATTTACACATTTCTTTCTCTACCTGCAACACAAGACAACTGTGAGCCTAAAGCTCAGTAAGCAAAGTAATGCATGCAATGATAATGATTACCCAATATCAATGGACATACACAACTTCTTTTTAAATTTTGGGCCCCTTAAAATTGTGCACACTGTTTGAATTGGTCAATGCCTGCAGGGCTTGTTACACATACAATATAAAATCTCATGGGTTCTCCTCCGGCTAGCCATCACCACAGTAGGGCACATTAAAAACCTTATTCCATCGTTGCCCCGTCGGGCTCAAGAGTTAAGGCGGCCACACACTGTGGTGTCAATACATATAACAATAACTCATATTGAGGAGAAATAAAAACGGAAACATGGCAAACAATATAATTGGTTCACTAAAACCTAGCCCAAATTATTGGGCAGCCACTATAAGCCTACTATAGGCCTCCGTTTACACTTATTAACATTTTCATTTGCCTTTTCAAAACAGTGGCACTGAACTTAAACTTCTTATTACAACTTTCTTTTATGTTGCACAAAACTTGCAAAGGCATCATATGATTAATCATCATAATATCATGCATGGTTTTATATCATATAATAATTTACCATATCACTATTATGCCATGCATACAAATTTATGATGAAGTGTCAATGTATGTTAATACCACTTACTCACAAAATATTCATATAATGCATACTTTCACATAACATGTAATTCTTGTGTTGCAATTGAGTACTTTACTTACCTTCTGTCCAAAATATAATTCACCGTGTAACAAGTGGTGTCTTAGGTATTGATGTGCTTATCCTGACAATGGCATGGATTTCTCATCATAATGATGGCAGTAATACATTGAACTCTCATTTAAAAAAATACCCATAAAACATCATATCAAATTTCATACTCAAAACATGCCTAAAATGTCTTAAACCACCTAGATCGAGCATTAGATTTATCTTAGACATTTGGATAAATTTTGACAGAGTTTCCCCTTAATTTTAGCTATCCTCAAATATCAAAATCAACCAGTAATCAACATCAAATAACCTGCCATAACCATATATATCCCAAATACCAACATAATTCATCATAAAGTTATCATATACTGATTTTGATAAAATTCTAATTTCCTAGATCATCACCTAAATTAAATGAGTCTCCACATCTATTCAAACATTTATAAACATATATACTCTCTTATAAACTCAATCAAATAACCAAAAATCATCTTGTACTTCAAGAACCCCAAAAACCTCATAAAACACAAAATTTCACTTACCGAGCAACTTTTCGGCGAAAACAATCTCTTCAAGCTTTTCTAAACCTCAAACCACTTGGAAACCCCAAGAAATATCTTAAAAAGGATAAAACACCATATATAAGCTTTCAGAAAAATTCAAAAACATGGTTTAACTTCTAAGTACAAGAACTTACCATAAAAAGGCTAGAACTAAGCTTAATCTACTTCTTTGGCTTTGCTTTCACTTGGATCTCCTTAGAATTTCTTCAAACCAGCCAAGAAATGGTTTTTGGTTTTCTTTTCTCTCTGTTTTTCAGAGTAATGGTCGTGCAAAGTGATAAGGTTGATGAAAATTCTTTATTTTCAATGATTTAGCCTTATTGTATCAAAATTTGACACCTTTCATCTCATCATTTCACCTTTTGACTTATGAAAACCTTATCACTTTAATAATTTCGACTTAATCATCTGCTAGGCCTATTATCCTCATGTGTAAAACACTCACACCAAACCTTAGGTCCATATGACTTCATACCCAATAGTTATGCTTACCCGATCGAGCGTAGCGCACTTATGCTAAGCTCGTTTTGACTTTGCATCAATACCACTGATTATGTATACCTCCCATCAAGAATTGATCTAATGGTTCTAAAACCATTTTTACATCATCAATGAGACCTTAATCATACCTCGATTACATTTGGTAAATCCATAAATACTCAATTTTACACCGAAATACTAGTAATCGACATTGTACTATTTTTCACTACTTAACATATTTTGCCTTCTATATCTCACTTTCATCACTTAATTACATGCCTTGTCCATATTTTTCATACTTTCTTATATCTTGAGCAAATCAAACACCCATAAAAGACAACTCAAATGCCACAAGGTTAATAATATTGAGCATACATATAGACATCACATACACAATTTTTATACTTATACATGAAAACACTTATAAGAATATGCACATGCTCAAATTATACATATTGTATGATATGTAATGCAATGCAATCATGTGATTATTGGCTATATTATATCAAAATAATGTGGGTGCTACAGTATTTAGCAGTTATAATAGACAGATACATATATAGTGATATTATCATAAATTTTAAAAATATGTATCTATAATTTTTGAACTAAATTTTGTATATTTAGTATTAGTAAATTTGATTTTGACTAAATTTAATTAGTTAAATAAACTCGGATACTGTAATTATATATATGACATATAACTACATAGTAAACTACTAAAAAATGAAACAGAAAGAGAACGTTTATAATGATTTCTATAATTCACACAATGACTAGTTAAGGAGAAATATTGTTATTTGTACTTTTATTTATTTATGTATATATATGCTTTTGAAGAAATAATATATGTGAAGTGAACCACCACATAACATTCAAAGTTTGTTACAGAAAAAAAGAATCATAAATTGGAGGAATTTTTTTTTAAGAAAGAAAAGACAAAATGATCCTGTCAATGCATAGACTTCATTATAACTTAAATATTAATAATAATAATAGAAAAATATTGAGAAGGAATTGAATCCCAAACTCAAAATGTAATCGACACTGAATATGAGATGGGAAAATATAAATGATTCCGTATAATAATCAAATGTATTTATCAATAAAAAAAAAAAGCCATTGACTAAAAAAAGTAGCAAATTTTATATGGTTATTTTCCACCTAATTAATAATTTGTTATATAAAAATTTAAATTGGTAGATTAAAAAAATATGTATACTATAAGGATGAATAGTTTTGTAAAGATCTTGGCCGACGTAAAGTAAAAAGACAGACTGACCCTCGCAAGCCAGCCAAGAACACGTGGCATTAAATATTATTAGTCTAAAATTCAAAATTCAATGGCTCTTGCCTTAGCGTGATAACTAACCACGATGGACAATTCCAATCAAAGTTGGTCCAACAAGTCAATAAACTTCAATTTCATGATGCGTTGGAACATTAATCTTATCTTTGAAACGTTCCCATGCAAAGAATTCATACACGCTAAGAGCTGGACCTCTAAATGAGCTTATACTTTAAAATTTTGAAGATATTCGCTAAAATTCACCTCCGTCATCTCCGTCGTAGGAATGTAAATGGGCGAGTCCGTCTCTTTTTTTATATTTATAGAATTTTTAGAGTTCCTTTAAATATATATTTTTATTTTTTATTAATTTTTATTTCTTTTTCTCTCCAAATTTATTAATTTTTTATTTATTTTAATCAATACAAATATTTACGTGTTATCCTTATTTTCCCCCTGAACACGCGGCATGACGCAATGGGCCTATGGGCTCCTTTAAAGAGATCCAGGCCCATCCTGAGCCCGATGAACGAAGAAAGTAGAAAGTTCTAACGGCACAATCATCAGTAAGTCCAACTACGTTTGACAAGCGCGACCATGACAAGGGAACCGGGACCAAAATGCAGGCCCAACTCATCTCCCCAGTCCCAACCTATATGTACCCTCCGGGATATTAATAAGGATGACATGCTCATGAGTCTGGGAATACAACGTAGTAAAGAATGAACCCAGGCAGGCCCTGGTGAACGAACTAGGACATTAGTAAAGGAATTCGGACTAGACGTCCGGATGGGGCAAGATTGATCTTCCCTGATGCTAACATATTCCCCAGAAACACGGAAGTTGGTCTCTTCAACTAACCTGCAGAAGAGGTTACATACGGAATGTTAGCTGCTACTAGGAAACAGTTGGTCTACTCTGACATATCCTGTCCCCAGGATCCCCTTAGAAGCCCACGCGAACCAATCTGAGGTTATGTACTATTGACAACTGTACGACTTTGCCACGCCCAAGCGGGCCCAATAGGTCCTGATTAATATGTATTATTTAGCAAAATCATTTGTATTAAGTATTAGCGAGCAAACCATGATTACATCCCTATTGGGCTCGGATTAGTCCGGCCCAAGCCCATCGCACCTCAGCTGCCTATAAATAAGACCAGTTGTGCACTTTTGCGGGGATCCCAATTTTTCCCTTGTAAGCAATTACTCTGCTTAAACTTACAGAAAACTCTATTGTCAAAAGCTCACTAAAGATCTAATACAATAGACTCATGGACTAAGGCTCATTAATGCCCCAACCACGTAAAAATCATGCTTGTTTATCGTCGATCCAAACTTTCTAGCTCTCTTTTATTATTATATTTATAGTTTCTGAAAAACTCGTAAACATTAGAGATATAATATTTAAATGATATAAAAATATATATAAAGAAATTGATATATGGTGTACTGTAAAATGAATTTTAATAATGTATTTTAAAGAATAAAATAGAAGAGCTATTGGGATTGGGAGTTCTCTAAACTATTTGTAACAATATTAATGTTTCTTTCATGATGTATTTATATAAATATATTACATATGGAAAATTATTGGGTTGTGCAGGTTGAGCATAAATAATTTTAATTTAGAGGTGGGCAAAAAATAACTAATAAATTCAAAACAATAAATGTTTTAAAATCTATTTATTACACTTTAATTAAAAATATCCAAATGTAATGATTATATAGAAGTAAATTGGATCAAAGTTTACTATCTAAACCATGTGAGATTTTGTATTTCTACTTTTTTCTTTAGTGATTTCCACTATTAAATCAATAGATCATATGGGCTCAAGTCTCTACAGGAGCAGATGTTGCATTTTTTACTATATAAATTAGTTGATTTTTTTAAGCATGGGCAGGTGCCACCCTAGGCTCAACCTGGGTCTGCCGCTCGACATCCTATAAATTTTTAAAAAAATTGAGATAATATAAAATTTTAAAATAAGAATTTAAATAATTTATTGCATGTCGTGTTTGTTTCAATATATATACGTTTTTATGATAAGTTATTTAAATCATGATTTCAGCATCCTAAATTATCTAAACTTTCCTAAAAAATTTGTGAATATTTTACTGTAACTATATTATATACCATCATATAAAATAATATAGAGTTCAACTTATCCATATTCAAATATACGAAAATTAACTATAGAACAATCATATATAATGCATAAACTATGACCACAAATGTTATTATTTCGTATAAGATAATTTGAAAATAGTACTCTCAAAATATTATCTTAAAAAATTGGATTTGATTTTAAGTAGAAAAAATGTGGATTTTATGGGATTTATTTCTTATCATTGTTTTGGAAAGTTAATGGTGAAACAATAGGTTGTTTTGTCTCAGCAGTCTCATTTTTCAGGATGGTAAACACTTAAGATTTTGTCCTTTTTGTTTTCTCTAATTAATGTGCTTTGCTTATATTGTAATTTATGAACTAGCCAAATATGCATTTTTGATATTGAATTTATTTGTTTAGAAGAGATTCATCCTTATATCATTATGGCTTTTGTTATACAAAATTCCTATTAATTAGTGATAAAATTGGTAATTATATTTTGAAAATATATATATTTATAGGTTTTAGATTCTCTTCATTATATATACAACCAAATACTATTTTACACAGGATAATTATATTGCCCTATTGAACTTACTTAATAATCAGATTAAGTTCAAATTCAATGCTTCAAACAAATCCAACATATGATCAATGCCAATTTTACAAAGACGTGTAACTTTAAAATTTGCACACGATTTCTTTGTGCCTTAAATTGGCCCAAGCTAGCTTTTAAATTTATTAATGATACAATAGATAACACCAATTACAAATTCAAAATCGTACATTATTGAAAGTCTTAGAGATTTAGGAAAGATTCAAACCTAACCACATGTCTAACCATTTAAATTACATTTTTTTTTAGTACAAGGATGTTTTATTTTAAATCTCAAAATTGCATTTTAATTCAAATGAATAACTCATTACTAATACTACAATTACTTAAAAAAGGGTGTAACACATTTTAACTAATATATATATATATATAAATAATAATAAAAAGATTGTAACAAAATACCTTGTACGTACATATCAATATGAAAAATATACCTATGAACCACTCAAGTTCTCCGCAGCATTATATTCACCAACTTCCTCAATGCGTACACGAAGCTCCTCATATACTTGTATGGAGTTAGCGATGAACTTCTCCATAGCCATAAATATCTGCTTCAAACCCAATTGTAAATCACTACACTTGATAATATCACTATGGCTAAGAACAAAACCAGTTACCATATTCTTTTCTCGACCCTGAATCAACTTAACCATCTTTTGCTCTTCCCTCTCCAAAATCTTAACTTTTCTTTCAATTTCCTTGTCTGAAATGACCATTTTAAGTAACTCAACATTGTGCTCTTTCAATTGGGTATCAATACAAGCAAGACAGCCTTGAATGGCACCAATCACTTCCTTCTCTGAAATCCTATCCAAGGCTTGGGACCAATGGTTACAGATCACGAAAATGTTGGGCGCGCCAAGGCGGCCGGGAGAGAAGGGTATTTGGCCATCCGAAGTTTCTTCGGGCTCATATAGAAGACATCTCATGAGCCAACCGTTCATGGATTTGATGTAGTCCTTTTGGGAGAAAATCCAATTGGAGAAGCTCAAGTTCCATGATTGAAGAACTAGCTTGAGTTGTATGGCTGCTTCAAGATCAGCATTGTTGAGTTTCTCATTAGATGTTATAGCATTGGCATCTAAGCTTTTGACCTCTGAAATTGCTTGGTATTGGCGCTTGTGACATTCTATCATGGCTTTCCACATTGGTAGTAATCTACAACACAAAAAATCAAATTTGGTTCTCTGAGTATATAAATTTATATTTATGTGTATTTATATGCTGCCAGAATGCATCTGATAAGTACAGTACTTAGTACATTGAGCCTAGCCCAGTAAAAGAATTGAATTTTAGACTTTTTTTAATTATTATTTCAGAATTATTATGTGCACTGAACTATAACAGAAAAATATCATTGTATCTCTGACCAGAAATAACTTGGTCAAAGAAAAGTCAACAGGAAAAGAACTATTAAAATGGGAATTCAATATTCACACCCTACATCTGACAAAATATATATATATATATCTTCACACCCTACATAAAATTCTTAAATTTAAATTATAACTATGTACATACATGATATGCAAAGATCAACACTTGGTTATCCTCCAATTTAGTAATTAACCAACAAAAGATCAAAGTAATAACATAATATATAAGGTTTGGATTTTGTTCTCACCAATTCCCTGTTTGATTTATAATAATCAGATTAAGTTTATGCAAAGATCAACACTTGGTATCCTCCAATTCACCAACAAAAAAAAATGAAATAATAAGATATACATGAGGTTTAGATTTTGTTCTTGTGAATTCTTATTGGTTCATAACTATCGGATCAATGATTAGATTAATCGCACACTTATCAATCATTTCTTAAAAAAGAAATTGTAAAAAAAACATCAAAAGCCTATAAATGTGTACCTGTTGTTCAATTCCTTGATTTGAGGCCACAATTCTTCATTTCTCAACTTATTTATTGCAATGGATATCCTATCAACTATTTGAAACGCAATCTTCAATTTAGTCGATAGATCTCTTAGTAAGGCTTTAGTGGAGTTAGCTTTCAGTGCTTTACCACCACCACCTTCTCTATCCAAAATTTTCAGCTGCTGGTACTTTTTCTGATAAATTGTTCGTAGTTTTTCCTCAGCCTACACAACATGGTCAACACCATTTTGACCTCAACATAATTAAAAATAACAGAAAAAAAAATAATTAAAAAAATAAACCATTATACCTTGACTTCAAGATAAAGTTTCTTCTCCCATAATAAGAGCTTCTTTAGAGTCGAAGATAGATTTGGTGAACTGATCACCCCCATATCTTCCTCAAAAACCAATCGAAATGAATCTGTTTTGACCAAATTTAACTTTCATATTTAAAAAATAAATAAAAAAATCTGTGAAATAAACATATTCTTAATATCATTTTGAAAAATGCCATTATTCAACATATCATTTTTGCTACATAAAATTTACGAAAAAAAAAAGAGAGAGAATTTACCTTGATTAAGAGGTACCCTTAAGCGATGGTGGAGTAACTTCAAAACTTCATTGCCAGACTCCGAAGCTTGAACAAACTGAAGCTTAATCTCATCCATGGCTTCTGGGACACCAAGTACTACAACTGAACTGTTTGGAGTTTTCGTAGTAACCGAGTCGTTTGTTTTCTCAGAGCTTTCCTTCTTCGTTTCCCCACTCTTCTTCTCTAAAACTCGAACCTCATACGCCGTCGTTTCGCCATTCTCAGCCTGCTCACCACTCGGCTTACTACTTCCCTGTACTTTCTCCGTAGCTTCACTTCGCTCCGGATTCGAAGTGTATAACCGCTCGTACTTCTCGAAATTCTCGAACAAGTTCAAGAAATCCCAAGCCGAGCCGAGCGAAGCCGGTGGCGGAGACGGAGGCGGCTTTGAATTCAAGTAATTGAAGTTGTGGGAGATTATTAAGCCTTGGGTTTCCTCTTCGCTGATGTAATTATGCCCGAGTTTATTATCAGTATCCTCGTCCTCGGAAGAATCGGAAGGGAATCGGAGGTGCGAGTCAGAGTTGGAGTCCGGGTTTGATTTATGCACCGGGGAAGAAGAAGCCGCGGCCGCCGGAGATAAAGAAGAACACTTTTTCAAAGCTTCGCTGTTGACTACATTTTGACTGAAGAAACGATCGAAAGCGGGACCCAATGCCTTGAGGGACTCGAGGTATGCGGCGTGAGCTTCGGCGAAGTCGTGGCTATGGCGGAGAGCTTCGTCCAGGAATCTACATCGGTCCCGGCACAACGCCACCGCCGGAAGATCGTTGAGCTTCGAGTTGGCGCAGCCCATAATGGATGACGGAGTGAACCCAATTCAAAACGCTGTCGTTTTCACTTCTTCGCACTTCGATTTTGAATATCAGAATGGAGCGAGTGAGTGAGAGAGCTCTATAGTTTTTATTTATTTTTTTAATAATGGCGTATTTAAATGCTTGTGTTCGGGAATAGTAGAATAGTAAAGGACCACTTTTTTTTTTAATTAATTTTTATTTTTTGTTTTAGGTAAAAAAAAAAATTGGAGAGTGAAAAACTCAGTCAGCAGCACATAGTTCTAATCTAGTAAAATACTGTATAAAACGTAAGAAAGAGAAACGTCATCACACAACGTCTCAAATTTTTGTCTTTAAATTTTTTTGCAAAGGTGGGCCTGATTTAAACATTTATTACACATGGAGGTACGCTTTCTTCAGTTAATTGTGCTTTTTGCTTTGTTTGCTTGCATTTATTCTCAAATCTGTATTTTAGCTTCGGTTCTTCAAGTGTTTTCCTTAGGACCCATAAAAGAGACAGAAAGGGAAAAAACTGACAAAATAAAAAGGCATTGATTGTTAATTTATTGTGAATTTGACAATAACAAAAGCGTGTTTTATAATTTTCAAAAACTATCATAATAGTAATAATCACACCAACCATAACAGAGAAAGAGAAATGGGATGATTTTTAGTTACACATTCAAATGAATAATCATGTTTTAAAAAGCACCCCATTATTTTTTTGTTTTTAGACAATATTAACCGTTGTGATATAATAATAAGGTAAATAAATCTACCCAAGAACTAGATATAATAGATTGAATGGTAGTACACTATCTAAAAAGAAGGTCATGGTGGAATTCCAACTCAGTAAAATTTGGCTTCTTCTCTGTTCTACTTTTTCAAATGGATTATACAATAGTGAATGACCATAAGGAATGGTCTATTATTGATCCTCTCTTACTAAGCCCATGTTTGGTTGAATTCAAAGAATGTTTTGTTCATTTAGAATTTAAAATATTAACATGTCATTTTAATAGCATGATTTTTAGTGGATTGATTATCCTTCCTAAAAATATAAAAACAATACTATTTTATTTTTATTCTATTTATATTCGTACTAATATTCTCGTTCTTCTATTTTCATTATGTACAACTATGTATAGAAACGAGATGACTCACATAGTAGTTATCAAATAAGTCTTACAATTTTTTTTCTTCAATTAAATTTTTAAACAATTTTATCACTACCAATTAAAAAAAAAAATAGTCAAGATTGTAAGAAATATGACTCCTCTTTCAACTAAACAAACATTACTTCATTGAGTTTTACTTCTTGTCCATTGGTACCAAACAATACAAAGATGTGACATACTATTGTTAGTGTAATTTAATATCAGCTACCATATATTTAAATTTAATAAGTATAAAGTATGATTTCATATATTTTGACAACTTAAAATGACATATAGCAATAACCAAACAAGTGTTTGATGCTATAAAATATAAAGAAATGACTTTAGCATGATTTGAGCTCTCCAACGAGCACTGGCAGTGACAGCGCACTGAAAGGTCCCCCACAAGGCACAATCACTTTTTGAAATCATGCATAATGTTGTTAGGAAGTGATTACATATGATTTTTTTTTTACCTTTTTTTCATAGCCCAATCAGTGAAAACTGAAAACCCCATAACGTGCATGGAAGTGCTGAAGAGAATGACATCGAGTAATATTTGAAAATGACTTTGAATTTGCTTTTGAATTTTATTTATTTTGTTTGCCTTTATTGGGTTGGAAAGTGAGACAACGAAGTGGAGCCCATTACAGAGCCTTGCTTTGCACGGCCCATTTGGCTTTTCTCAGCGTGTTGTTGACGAATCCCTGTCGGCCTCGTGGGCCTCGGCCTAGTGGTGCTTTGAGTGCCCTTATTAATAATAAGATGAAGAACAGGACAATTTTAGTATTGCAAAAGCTAAAATTCTCTTTTGTCTCAATTGGGATATGACATTTTTAAACTTTGATAACTAATTCTAATTCACTAGTGCGTTGAAGTTCAATTTCTTGACTTGACTCCAAAAGTAATTAGTTATAAAAATATTTATATATTAAAATTCAAACCCAACGATCATATAACAGTGTGACCAAAAAATCCAATTCTATTTCTCACTTGACTTGAGCATGTATTCTTTTAAAATGCACTTATTTTTAGATAATCCGATCACTATTGATTTTTTTTTTTTGTGTGTGTTTTTTAAGAGATGATTGAAATGTCACTTTTTTGTACAATGCTTAATTGTGACTTTTTATTATTGAAAAATGTTTTCGATCTCTAGTGAATCAGCCCTCCTCAATTTTGGAGCCATATAAAAAGAGCACTCAAGCCCTCCTCAATTTTTTAAAATTAATTTAGTAATATTTTTTTTAAAATATTGAGCAATTTTTTATTGAGAAAAAAGGTAATTTAATTATTTCTAAAAATTTAAAATTACTCATCTAAAAATTTGGCTCCATATTTGGCATTAAAGAAGAGCATAATCAATTATGCAATCTACTAAAGTATATGTGCTAGTGGACTCTACTTGATTCAACGACTACTTTAGTAAAATCAGGATTCAATGTAATATATTTTGTACTATAATTATGATTCATTTGATTGTAACATGTAAGAGCATCTTTAATTTTATGTCAAATTAGTGATGCATTACTAAAATATAGTTCACTCTAAAAAATAATTGCTCCAATAGTGTGTTAAAAGTTGTGTCAAATTTAACATGCAATATAGCATGTTACATATTTTGCATTACCATTGTTGTATGTGTTTTCACCCAAGGACACGTGGCAGTCCGAGTAGGACATGTGGCAAGGACGTGTACTTCTTCAGATGAGGCCATGCCCCAAGGATCAGTCCTCGGAGGGTTGATCCCTCAATTAGAGAATACTCCCTTCGGGTATAGGAAGGGCACAGACGTCTCTCCGAGACCATGCCCCGAGAGCTACAGACTTCTCTCCAAGGCCATGCCCCGAGAGTTGCTTGGCAATCCATGGTTTTCTTACCATCAATTATCTTTCAGGGCGAGGACCTTGTCCTCGGGATCTAAAAGATAAGTCAGGTGTCAACCAATGCGGGTTTGCAGCCTCAGAGGAGTACCTGACAACCTTTTAGACGATCCGTCCACAGTGTTGTCGATTGTACTCTCAACAATTCGCATTCTCACTACGTCGTCTGACACGGAGATACGTACAACATACCCTTGATAATTTTGCAAAATAGACAAAGGAGATTTGAGAGAGAATCAAAATGGAGGCTAGGTTTTCATTATATCAAAAGAGATGAAAATAAGAGTACAAGATCAACAAAATATATAGTCAAAATAATGAGAGGCTAAAAGACTAAACTACCCTTACATAATAATAAAACTTATATTATTAACAACCCTGACAATACGTGGGGAATGTTCCTCATAAAGTAGGTACCTTTCCACAGTGGGCCCCACGGATCTCGCTTGGGACGTGGTCTCTATTCATACAGCCCAATGCATTGAATTGTTATTTGTAACGACCCAAATTTCCTAATAAGGTTTAGGACCTTGATTAGGAGGCCGAGAGGGCCATAATTGATTTACTGTGCTATTATATGATTATATGCATGATTATGTGGGTCATATTACTATATGATGATAAAGGCATGCATGGGGCTATATACTCTGCTGTGAGGGTATTTTGGTAATCTGGCTCATTGAGAGTGTAATTGCATACTTGTGTGTATATTGGTAGGCTAATGTTGAGACCACATTATTATGTGGGTATGTCTGCAGCTTGTGGCTCGAGGCGATCCTAACAAGCGGTTTAGCGGGAAAGTCACAGCGGAGATTTATACCCAGTTATTTGGGAATTTGGAGAATATATATATTGGAGATGATTTGGTATTGAGAAATATAATTGGTGACTAATTAGATGATGGGAATTAAGTGGTAAATATTTAGGACACTTGAGGAGTTAGTGGGAATTGGGAGCAATGACTAAAATGCCCTTAGGGTATTTAAAAGCTTGGTTTAATTGGGAGGGAAATATGGTCATTTGACTATAAGAGATAAGTAACACCAGCCTTTATGCCTTAGTGGAATTATTAGAAAGTGTGAGAAGCTGAAGGAAAGGGAAAGAAGGAAAGAAAGAAGAAAAACAAGGACTTCTCTTCTCCATTCGGTTTGTTATTTTCTTCATCATCTTTCTGTGAGTTTTGGAGCTGGGATCTTGGGGAAAGTTCAGACTGGAGCTTAGGGCTAAGGACCTTGGTGAAGCTTGAAGAACTAGCAGGATTTAGCCAGTCAATTGAGGTAAGTTTTAAGGTTTCTTGATGTGATTTCTGGGTTTTAATGAGATGGTTTCTAAGTTTGAGTTTTTGGATGCAATAAAGGGATATTGTAACGCCCTGGATAACCAAGACCGTTACACTGTGTGTTTAAAATAGTGCAAGACTTGCTAACCAAGTCATTCAGACAAAGTGTAAACTCTATACCATTATCAGAGTAAGAATAAAAAGATTTCGGTCACAAACAGGCTATTTTCATTTAAAAATGACAGTTTAATACATGGAGACCCAAAACAGGGTTTAGGTGTCTTAGATACAACAAATTCTAGAAGTTACAAATAGTTCAAGCCACTCTAATGGCAAAATATATATTTTAGGTTTCCGTTCCTGTACAATCTCTCGACCGTGGCGGCCGAGCAGCTGACGATGTACACCTCGCCCCCAGAGCTCTCCAACTCATGGTAGATTCAGCCTACCCTTGCCTTAACCTGCACCACGTAGCACCCGTGAGCCAAGGCCCAGCAAGAAAGCATAATAACATAGCAAGATCAGTAACACTTATCTAATATTTTACAATGCTCAACTAAGAATTCGATATTTCATAACATTTATCCAATCAGTAATAACAGTTTGTCATCCAAACAGTCAACCAACTATATTCATAACACAATATTCACATTCATAGCCAACAGATTGTCACAACCATCAAATAACATTCAGGGTTGGCGCCCTTAGTCGCACCCTCTATTTAACACACTGTCTTCGGCTCATTAGGGCCGCCCCCAGTGTAATACTCACTGACTCCGGCCAGCTTAACCGAGCTCAGTGATAGATAAGCTGCCTCAGCTACCAGTGGCCGAGCCGCGCCCCAGTGCGCAAATATTGATTCCGGCACTCTTAGGCCGGTAATCGCATGTCCCATGGCATAATAACACCATCACACGACATGATATACAAATGGAGGGAACTCTTAGTCCCATCATGTTCACATGGTTAATCACATTCAAATAACAATGTATACAAGCATAGGGAACACTTAGTCCCAACCTAACCACATAATCAGGTGCAGCTTTCTTACCTTTTTCACTAGCTTTGATCACTTGACTCCTTGAGCACGATCCCCCTCGAGCCCTAGCGCTTACCTAATCACAATCATGGCCAAAGTCATTAAAAATTCCCAAGTTCAAAACCTAGCCCCGGGGCCAATCCCGAGCCCCCGGAAAGTCCTAGTTCCACCAAACAAGGTGGTGGAACCAAACCCCAAACCTTAGGTCAAAAACCCTTGCAAACAACCCTAAAATCCACTTCAGGAAGCAGGGTAGCGCTACAGCGCTCATGGGAGGGCGCTACAGCGCTACAAACAGAAGCCAAAATCCCTCAGCAAACTTGGCCTAGCGCTACAGCGCCCAAAGGCTAGCGTTGTAGCGCTAGTCACAGACAGATTTACACCAATTTTCCTCCTCTGTGATTTTCTCGAACCAAAACTCTTCCAACTCTTTCCCAATCTCAAAAACAACCTCATGACCATATTCCACTCATCCCAAGCACCCCAAACATCTAGAACTCAAGCACATGCATCCACAAACTCAGAATTCACCATAGCCACTCCTAAGCTCCAAAACTCAATCAAATCCAGCTGAACAACAAAGTTAAAGTTTAGGCTTTATACCTTTGATATAATTTCGACCACAAGCTGTCTCTAAACCTTCTTGGATTGCTTATCCTCAGTCTTAAGCCTGAATTCCCTCAAGTGATGGCCTAATCCTGCTAACCCTTGCCAAATCCTCAATCTTTGCTCAGTAACCTTGTGGCTTAATTGGACTAACTTTCCTCTGAGTTTTACTCCAGAAACCCTCGAGAAATTGGTGAAGAAAACATAAACCGACTTAGAGAACTCTCTTTGTTTTCCCTTCTTTCTTTTCCCTTCCTTTTCTTTCTTTTTCAGACTTCTCCAATATTCTACAAATCCCACTAACATAAAGCCCTGGTATTATTTAACTTCTGTAAGCTAAATGACTAGTATGCCCTCCCCCAATAAGTCTAAACCCCTTTAATCCACTTAAGGGCATTTTAGTCATTTTACCCAATTTCCGCTAATTCCTCGAGTGTCTCTAATATTTCCCGCTTAATTCCCGATACCTAACTAATCTCCAATTATATTTCTCAATGTTAAAAACAATAGACTCCAATATGCTCACCAAGTTCCCATTTATACCCCTAGGCTCACCCCGAGCCGGGTATAAGTCCCCGCCATGACTTTTCGCCACTTTGCTCGCTAGGATCGTCTCGAGTCACAGATCACAAATATATCCACATAATAATGTGGTCTCAACATTAGCCTACCAGTATACACACAAATACACAATTACGCTCTCAATGAGCCAAATTACCATAATACCCTCACAACAGAGTATATAGTCCCATGCATGCCTTTATCATCATATAATAATATGACCCACACAATCATGCATATAATCATATAATAATACAATAAACCAATTATGGCCCTCCCGGCCTCCTAATCAAGGTCCTAAACCTTATTAGGAAATTTGGGTCGTTACAGATATGAACCTGAAGAGTTGAAGGGCTTGAGGCTGGTTGGATGCTAGGAATAACCTAAGGTCGAAATCCTCCATAGAAGGTAATAAGTTCTGGCTTTGATGTTCTAGGAATCTGAGTTTCTGGTTGAGTCTTTCAGTTCTTGGGTTCATTGTTTGTTTTTCTAGTTTGATGATGCATGTGGTTAGGTCTTGTGTTATTGAGTTGTATGGGGTGAGTTATAGGTGATGGTAGACTCAATTTGGTGTGTAATTGAGGATTAGAAGGGTTCCAAGGGGTTTTAGTTCGAGGAAAGTCGAAGAGAGAAAACAGGGTGCTGCTGGTCTGTGACTAGCGCTGTAGCGCTAGCCTTTGGGTGCTACAGCGCTAGGCTAGGGCTTCCTGGGCATTTTGGTTCTGCTTGTAGCGCCATAGCGCCCTCCTTAGAGCGCTGTAGCGCTACCCTGTCCCCAAGAAGGGGTTTTTGAGTTTTTCTTTAGGGTTTTTGCCCGGAGGCTCGGGGTTTGATACCACCACCCCGTTTGGTGGAATTAGGGCCTCCCGGGGGCTCGGGATTGGTCCCAAGGCTAGGTTGTGGATTTGAAGTTTGGTGGTGATTCTGATCTATGGCTGTGACTAGGTACGCGCTAAGGTTCAGACGGGATCGAGCTTGAGGATCAATTGAGAGAGCTAGCGGGATCTAAAGGTAAGAAAGTTGCACCTGATTATGTGGCTAGGTTGGGACTAAGTGTTCCCTATGTTTGTATGCATTGTTATGTGAATGTGATTAACCATGTGGACACGATGGGACTAAGAGCTCCCTACATTTGTATATCATGTCATGAGATGGTATTATTATACCTTGGGACCTGCGATAGCCGACCTAAGGGTGTCGGAATTAATATTTCCGCACAGGGCGCGGCTCGGCCACTGGTAGTTGAGGCAGCTTATTTATCACTGAGCTCGGTTAAGCTGGCCAGAGTCAGTGAGTATTACACTGGGGGCGGCCCAAGTGAGCCGAAGACAGTGTGTTAAATAGAGGGTGCAACTAAGGGCGCTGACCCTGAGTATTATTTGATGGATGTGATAATTTGTTGATTATGAACGTGAATATTGTGTTATGGATAAGATTGGTTGACTGTCTGGATGATAAACTGTTAATTTTCTAAGTGTTATCACTGATTGAATAACTGTTTTGAATTGCTGAATTCCTGGTTGTGCATTGTGGAATATTTGATTAATGATGTTGGTTTTGCTATGATATCATGCTTTCTTGCTGGGCCTCGGCTCACGGGTGTTACGTGGTGCAGGTAAAGGGATGGGTAGGCTGAGTCAACCATGAGTTGGAGAGCTATGGGAGCGAGGTGTACATTGTCAGCTGCTCGGCCGCCACGGTCGAGGGATTGTACAGGGACGGAAACCTAAAATGTATATTTTGCCATTAGAGTGGCTTAAATTATTTGTAACTCTAGAAACTTGCTGTAACTAAGTCATCTAAACCCTGTTTTGAGTTTCCATGTATTAAACTGTCATTTTCAATAAAAATAGCCTGTTTGTGACCGAAATCTTTTATTCCTAATCTGTTGATGACGTTGAATTCACATTTTAATTAAATGACTTGATTAGCACTATTTTAAACACACAGTGTAACGGTCTTGGTTATCCAAGGCGTTACATTATTAATCCCCAATAACGAAAAGAATGTATATTAATTACGAATGATTAGTATTAATTACCCCAGCCTCTATAAATAGAGCTGAGAGTCTCATTGTAAATGGTTCGGTTTTTTAGAGAGAAAACACCTTGTACTCAGAGCAATATAAACATTGCCTGAGAATACACCATTGGAACTTGCCATAACAAGCTTCCAATCATCTTAATATCAGAGACTTGTGGACTAAGGTTCTTTTATAACCTGAACCACGTAAAAATCATTTATGTTCGTGTTACTTGTTTCTTTAATCTCTCATTTTAAGGTTGATAATGAAAAAGACATTCAGCAACCATAAATGCTACATTTTTTTATTTATTATTATGATATTTTTATTATTTTAGTATTATCTTTATCTATCGGCATTAAATGCTAGACTTTTTTCCTTATTATCTTTAACTATCACCAATAAAATATAAAAGAAAATTATTACTTTTTGAATATTTTAAATAAATATCAAATGAGCAATAATGAAATATTAATTTTTGCATCAACTTTTACAATTGTACATTGGAGCATAGTGCTAAAAATGTCAAATTTATCATAATTTAATTTTTGTGTCAAATATAACACAATATTTACTGTTATCCCAAAATTTGAAAAGAATGAGGTGGCAGTAAAATTGACACGTGGCATGGATTAGTTGGGTGATCTGGCTTAGCAGTAGCCCAATGCATCGGTGAAGAATTTGGACTGCTTGAGAGATGCCATAGTCAAGTCAAATACACCCGAGAAGAATACTTGGGCTAGAATGTGCTTGGCTCGGACCCTTGTCCGAGAAGCCCAAGTGTTTGGTTATAACCCAAGTCTAAGGAGCTTGAAGGATGGGTTTGGACTTTGGCTCGAGGGACAGAAGCAGCAGGTCCGATCGGACCTTAGCTTGAGGAGCCCCTAGATGCTTGGCTCGGACCTATCCGAGGTGAGCTTCCAAGTGCTTGGCTCGGACTTATCCGAGGTAAGCTTTCAAGAGGTTTGGCTCGGACATGTCCGAGGTGAGCCTCCAAGATGGTTGGCTCGGACCAAGTCCGAGGAGAGGTCCCATGCATGCCAAGGGATGGACTTAGATTTTGGCCAAGGAGAGGCCACAAAAGGTCCGATCGGACCTTAGTTGGAGGAACCAAGTGCTTGGCTCGGACCTATCCGAGGTGAGCTTCCAAGTGCTTGGCTCGGACCTATCCGAGGTGAGCTTCCAACATGCTTGGCTCGGACCTATCCGAGGTAAGCCTCCAAGATGTGTGGCTCGGACATGTCCAAGGTGAGCTTCCAATATGGTTGGATCGGACCAAGTCCAAAGAGAGGCAAGGGTGATTGCCTCGAACCCTAGTCCGAGGAGAAGGCAAGAATAGGTCCGATCGGACCCTAGTCCAAGGAGCCAAATTACTTGGCTCGGACCTTAGTCCGAGTTATGCTCAAGGAGGTTGGCTCGGACCATGTCCGAGGAGAGCCAATGCATGTGGCTCGAACCTTGGTCAGAAGACGATAATCATCAACAAACAAACTAGACTACGTCAAATTCCCGGGAACTACTTCAGTAAGAATCGGTCTGGGCACCGCGGGAATCTCTCATTCCTCACTCAAATTAAGGAATCTGTTGTATTTTAAATATTTCTTGTAATTTAAATATAAGATGAATAATAAAATATCCCTATCTGAAGGGGATATCAGTTAAGGATCCCAAGCCTATAAATAGAGGGTTGATGGGATCGTAAAGGGACTTTTGGGAAAATTGAGAATTAGTTTGTGTTCTAGAGAGAGAAAGTGTGTTTTTCTTGAGATAATCCCTTTTTTGTATTCTGGAATATTTACATTTAAGAAACTCAGTTGACACTGGTTCATCTAATCTTGAGTGTGAATAAAATAATAAAATCTCTAAGTGGATTAGGCTATTACCGACTGATCGGGGCTGAACCACTATAAAATCTCTTGTGTTATTTACTTTCATGGATTAAACTGTCTGTTGTCGTTTACATTCTCTTGAAGGCTTGTCGTTATTGACGTTCTCACGTCGTTGGCTAAAAACACAGTCAACATTTTGGTGCTTTCATTGAGAGCCTGAAGAGAAAAACAGATAGTCCCTGAAGCTATATGGCGTCTAAGAACACTAATGCGCCCTCCAAGAGGGCAAGCACCTCTAAGGAGCATGCTAGATCAGAGGGTCCCAGCGTTCAAGATCGTGAGACTGAGCCTAGAGTTGTGCTCGAGGATGTAGCTCCAGAAGTTGAAGAGCTCCAGGAGAACATGAGTGCATTCCAGGAGGAGCTGGCTCAGTTCAATGCTAGGCAGGAGGCCTTTGCTGAGGAAATGGCCAGGCAGAAACGGGAGATGGACACTAGGAGCGAGGAGATCCGTCGACAGCAGGAGGAGGCCGACAGGCGACATCGCGAAGCTGCACTTGCTCTGGAGGCAGCTACACAACTGACCAGAGCCAATGCTCAGGCTGCGCCTGGGGTGACACCCACCCCAGAGGCAAGGACCACAGAAGCTGGTAGTAAGAAAACTGATAGACCAGGCAGGGGTAGTGATAACCCACCTGGTCATGAAGAGGAGGGAGTCCGATCGCGCATTGCCTCAACCCAAAGGGGGAACTCTAAGACCCCCTCAAGGAGCCACCGATCAGAGACTTCCAGGTCAGGGAGTCATAGGTCAGGCAGTAAGAAAACACCTTCTGAGCAGGAGCACAATAGAGCTCCTCGTGGCAAAGAGACTTCTCACTTCAAAGATGGACATGGGTGTGATGAAGCTGACAGTCACCACACCAACCAGTCGAAGGAGAAGAATAATAACCGACGAGGAAGAGAAGATCAACCAGCTCAAACGGGAAAGCCACCACGGCATCCCAACCAGCGTATTGGCAAGGAGCACGCTCCACCTAGCAGACCATCCGAGAAGACTCGGAGTACGGTGTTCGACCGGTTGGGAAAGAACACTGCTCAGAAGGACCTGAGGGACGTCATTGATGATAGAAGGAGGACCATCCCGGTCGAAGGGCAGGAGCCAATCCGTCCTACCAGTCGAGTAGAAATACTCGATGGTGAGGTGCCGGATAGGAGTGCCCGACCAGGCGGTCCGAGATTGAGACCCCAGCTGTGGCCCCGGGCATCCAAGCCCAGCTTGATGCTTTGACAGCGGCAGTCCAGAGTTTGTCAAAACAACCAGCTATTGATCCGGTAGACCACAGGAGTGGTAGCCCTTTTCATGCTCGAATTAGAGCAGCTCAACCACCAAGGAAATACAAAGCACCGGTATTGCCAGTTTATACAGAAAAGGCAGACTCGGTAAGACACGTTGGAAAGTTTGAAGATCAGATGGAGCTGCTTGGGGTAAATGATGACTACCGCTGCAGAGTCTTCCCCACCACATTGTCAGACACTGCCCAGGAGTGGTACTGGAAGTTCAAACCAGACTCCATCACCTCTTGGGAGAGCTTTAGGAAGGAGTTCTGCAGGCAGTTCAGTACTGCCCGAACCCCTCCTGTTTATGCCAACCACTTGGTGGATATTAGGCAGGGTAAAGATGAGTCTCTCAAGAATTACATTCAAAGGTTCATAAGAGAAGCTAACCGAGCTACCGCAGTTGGAGATGAGGGGAAGATGGTGGCGATCTCTTCCGGTATTATCTACCGAAGTCCTTTGTGGGACAGCATCCATCGCCATCCAATTTCAACTTTACAACAGTTTTTAGACCGAGCAGATAAATACATGAAGTTGGATGATGCTATTGAGAAGGGAGAGAATGGGTTGAACAATCCAAGTGGATCAAGTGATACTCCGAAGGATAGCGAAAATGATCAAGGTGGTAGTAAGAAATGTGGGAATAACGGGTCTGACCGCCGCAGTGAGAAAAAGGCTAAGTCGGGATCAAACGACAAGCCAACGAAGTATGAACCTCGATTCACCAACTACACCACTCTTTCGGCGACCCGGGCGGAGATCTATCTAGCCAGTCATCAGGAGGTCCCTTACCGGAAACCCCCACCAATCAAGAAGGAGATGAGTAAGAGGGATATGAACAAGTTCTGTCGTTTTCATGGAGACTATGGTCACGACACGAATTAGTGTAATCACCTTAAAGATGAGATAGAGTTTCTCCTCCGGTCGGGGAATCTAAAAAAGTACCGAGCAGAGAAGACCCAAGGAGAGGGGAGCAACAATAATCCTGGGTTCAAGCGGCAACGGTCCCCACCTTTGCAACCTGAACCTGTAGACTTCACATTAGATACTATATGTGGAGGACCACATCTTGCTGGAGATAGCAACAAGGCGAGGGAGAGGTATGCTCGCACCCTTCGTCATGAGTTGGATGCGGCATCCACCTCCGAGGTTATGACGGTGGAGGAGCGACCACCAAAGAACCCAAGGTATGAAAGTGAGTCCCTCACTTTCACTGAGGAAGATGCTAAACATGTGAGGTATCCTCACAATGACCCTCTTGTTGTGACAGTCCAAATAGCTAATATGAAGGTGAAAAGATGTCTGGTTGATACAGGAAGCTCCGTAAACATTATTTATAAGTCCTCTTTTGAAAAGATGAAGCTATCCATCAATGATTTGAAGCCGTGCTCTCACGTCATTTATGGGTTTACTGGAGAAGGACTGTCACCAACTGGGACAATCAAGTTACCAGTCACGACAGGGGAAGCTCCCAAGCATGAAACTTTAATGACTGAGTTTTTGATTGTTGACTGCCCGTCCGCCTACAATGTGGTTATTGGTCAACCACTACTCACCAACTTGCATGCGGTAGTTTCAATTTGGCACCTATGCATGAAGTTCCCGACCAGCGCTGGCATAGGCTGTGTCCAAGGAGACCAAATGGAGGCTAGGGAGTGATATAATGCCTCGATAGCTAAGGCGAAGAAAGGTGCCAAGGAGAACAACATGATTTTATGTGTTGAGAGAGAGGAGGTGGATGAGATGGATGTAGACCAGAGTCTTGTAGTAGTGAACGATGAAGAGATGTTAGAGGAGTGTGGCCAGGAGAGCACTCCTAGTTTGAAAAAGCAGAAGACCCCATCCGGTGATGAAGTCACCAAATAGGGCGTTGCCCAAAGCGAGGGAAGAGATTTTGATCCTCGCTTTGGGGATTATGAGAGTGATGTGGGACCTTCCGAGGAGTTATAGGAGGTCCCTATAGATGAGAATGACCCGACGAGAGGGGTCAAGATTGGAAAGAAGTTGAAAGCTGAGGTGAGAGCACAACTGATAGAATTCTTGCGAAGGAATCAAGATGTCTTCGCTTGGTCTCACAAGGATATGGTGGGTATCTCACCAACTGTGATCAGCCACGTGCTCAACGTGAATGAAGGATATCCAGCGGTGCAGCAGAAGAGGAGATTGCTTGACAAGGATCGAGTAAAGGCTCTTAAGGAGGAGGTAGAGCGATTGAAGGAGAATGGGTTTATCAGAGAGGCATACTACCCAGCTTGGGTTTCAAACCCAGTGTTGGTGCCCAAACCCAATGGAAAGTGGAGGACTTGTGTAGATTTTACTGATCTAAATAAAGCGTGCCCGAAGGATTGCTTTCCTTTACCGAGAATAGATCAGTTGGTAGATGCAACCTCTGGTCACGAGACCTTGTCCTTCATGGATGCGTATTCGGGGTACAACCAGATCAGCATGCATCCTCTTGATGAAGAACATACCAGCTTCTGAACAGATATAGGGCTATACTGCTATAGGGTCATGCCCTTCAGATTGAAGAATGCAGGAGCTACCTACCAGCGCTTGGTGAATGGTATGTTTCGTGACTTAATCGGCAAGAGCATGGAGGTATACGTAGACGATATGCTGGTGAAGTCAAAGGAAGCTGAGGGGCACATGAGAGACTTGGAGGAGTGCTTTGCAATATTGAGGAAGTATAACATGAAGTTAAACCCCCTCAAGTGTTCATTTGGAGTGGGTTCTGGAAAATTCCTTGGGTTTATTGTTAACTCCCGAGGAATAGAGGCAAACCCAGAGAAGATCAAGGCTCTCATAGAGATGAAGTCTCCAACAAGAATAAAGGATGTGCAAAGCTTGACTGGGCGGATTGCATCTCTAAGCAGGTTCGTTTCGAAATCAACGGACAAGTGCGTCCCGTTTTTTAACCTGCTTAAAGGAGGCTAGAAGTTTGAGTGGACCGCAGAGTGTGAACAAGCTTTCCAGGCGATAAAGGAGCATTTGGCCCAACCTCCTGTTCTTTCCAAGCCAGTTGATGGAGAAGACCTATTTATGTACCTAGCAGTCATGGAGCACGCTGTTAGTGCTGCTTTAGTACGTGAGGAGGATAAGGTGCAGCACCCAGTATATTATGTTAGCAAGCGATTAATAGGAGCGGAGTCTCGGTATCCCATGATCGAGAAGTTGGCTTACTGCTTGGTACTTGCATCACGAAAATTGCGGCCATACTTCCAAGCACACCCCATTAAGGTCCTTACTGACCAGCCTCTACGCCAAGTGTTACAGAAGCCGGAGTCGTCTGGTCGGCTACTTAAATGGGCAGTTGAGCTAGGCCAATTTGAAATCAAGTACCAACTGAGGACTGCTATTAAAGGTCAAGCTTTGGCAGATTTCATCGCTGAATGTACCGGAATCGCTGATGTTCCCGACCAGCAAGAGAGTGTTACTGGGCTAAAAGAAGAAATTCCTACTTGGCAACTTTTTGTTGATGGGTCATCGAATGAGCACCATTCAGGAGCTGGGATTATATTAGTCACACCAGAGAAGCACCGAATTCATTGTGCACTAAGATTCGGATTTAATGCTTCTAACAATGAGGCGGAGTATGAGGCCCTCTTAGCAGGCTTGCGACTGGCTAGAGATGTACGTGCCCGGTCGGTGGAGATAAATAGTGATTCCCAATTGGTGGTCTATCAAGTATTGTGGGAATATCAGGCAAGGGGCCTACGCATGGTGGCATACTTAAACAAAACCAAAGATTTGCTAGCCCAGTTTGAGGAGTATACCATCAAGCTAGTACCACGGGAGCAGAATTCCAATGCAGATGCTCTAGCAAAGCTTGCTAGTGCAAAAGACGCCGAAACTCTGAATATAGTACCGGTAGAATACTTGGCGGAGCCGAGCATTGATAAACAAGAGGCCATGCCGATCATGATAGCCGACACCTGGATGACTCCCATCATTGCTTACCTTGAGCAAGGGACCCTCCCAGATGGTCGTAATGAAGCAAGGAAGGTTATGAGGCAAGCTGCTAGATACACCATGGTAGATGGAGTGTTGTATATGAGAGGGTATCCCTACCTCTACTCAGGTGCATAACACCCGACCAGTCAAAGAACTTACTAGCTGAGGTGCATGAGGGGTTTTGTGGAGATCATGCTGGGGGGCAGAGTCTATCTAAAAAGATCTTGAGGCAAGGATTTTTCTGGCCTACCATGAACGAGGACTCTATGGAATACGTGAGGAGGTGTGACAAATGCCAAAGATTTTCTAAAGTGCCCAGAGCGCCCCCAAATGTCTTGAAGCAAATGCAAAGTCCGTGGCCTTTTGCAGTGTGGGGTATTGATCTGATCGGGAAGTTGCCCAAAGGAAAAGGAGGAGTGCAGTTTGCAGTGGTCGCGGTAGATTATTTTACTAAGTGGACTGAGGCCGAGCCATTAGCCACGATCACATCTGTAATGCCCCAAATTTCCTAATAAGGTTTAGGACCTTGATTAGGAGGCCGGGAGGGCCATAATTGATTTATTATGATATTTAAATGATTATATGCATGTTTATGTGAATTATATTTTTATATGATGGCGAATGCATGCATATGGGCTCATATTTATAATGTAAGGGCATTTTGGTAATTTGGCCACAGTGGGCGTAAATGTATATTTTGGGTGCATGGTTGAGATTAATTAATATAGCCACATTATAGGGTGGATTGGTTCGAGCTTTTCGACATGAGACGATCATGAGATGCAAGTTTTCGGTCTAGTCATAACGGGATTAAGTTCGAGGCTCGGTGTGAGTCTCGGGGTCATTTTGATGATTAGAACATTATCGGGAATTAAAGGGTAATGGGATATGATTTATTGGTATTTGATAATTTTGAGAATAACAGGAAATGGAGGGTGTTAATTATAATTAACGAGATAGGCGGGAAAGGACGGTTTTACCCTTGGGAGTGTTTGGAAGCTTTATTTGACCTAGGGGCAAAATGATCTTTTCACCCCTAAGATATATATCAATTGGATGGCTGTAGAAACCTTTAGACCAAAACAGAGCATCCTCATCTTCAGTTCTTCTCTCCTTCCCGTACATGTTCTTCCCTCTTTCTTCCTTTCAATTTTTGAGAGCCAACTTGAAGAACCAAGCTAGGAGATCAAAGGTGGGAGCTTAGGAACTTAGTTCAATCATTGAAGAGGACTCAAATCCAACTTGAGGTAAGGTTTCATTCAAGAACTTAAGCTTTACTCTGTTTTACAAGTTAGTTTTCAGTTGGGAATTTGAGATGTTAGTTGTGAGAATTCATGGAAGTTCTTGTGTAAGATTGCTTGGGTTTTGATGAGGGTGTGGTGTAGATGAGGCTTGGGGTTGAGTTTGATGTTTTGATGATGTTTGGGATTGATTAGGAGGTTTGTTTTTCAAGGGAAATCGCAGAGGAGAAGACCAGAAGAGTTTCTGGTCTGCTGATGGCGCCCCAGCGCCATTCCTGGCGCCCCAGTGCTAGGCAGAGCTGTTTCTGGAGCTCTCTGACTTTGGGGCAGCGCCCCAGTGCTAGTGCACTTTCCAGCAAGCATATTTTAGGGCTCGGGAGGACTTTTAAGGCTCGGGGGTTGGTTCCTTTACCCCGTTTGGGTGGATTGAGAGTCCCGAGAGTGTGGGATGGATCCCGGGAGTGAGATTTTAG
This sequence comes from Humulus lupulus, assembly GCF_963169125.1. NCBI lineage: Eukaryota > Viridiplantae > Streptophyta > Magnoliopsida > Rosales > Cannabaceae > Humulus > Humulus lupulus. The sequence goes on from NC_084802.1 coordinate 213,206,363, forward strand.
ATTATAAACCTTTCTATGATTTATTTTATTGATGGGATTCCATATTTGGTTATGACTAGGTGACCGCTAAAGGACCAAAGGATTGATCCTTCTCAAGGGTCGTTATTTTATTAATTCTTGCTCGAACCCGAGGTAAGAAAACTGCACCCCGTATGTGACATGCATGTCTATGATTGATGCATGTTGGATGTTTAAATGTATACATTGATAGCATAGTGAATGCTTGGTGATCTTGCCCAACTGCATATGATTATTATTAAGGCATGCTGGATGATTAAGTGTGATGCATGTGATGCACGAGAAACATGTGATCAGGGCATGCCATGAGTGATGAATATGAGATTAGCCAGAGCTTGAGTCTCTGAGTTTGTGCGTGATCATGATTATGCTAGCAACTGTTTAGTAAGCATGCTGAATGCCCTACTCTTGGATAACTGGCATATGATACATATTGATAGCATTGCTTACCTGTGCATGGTACTGGCTAATTAGTCAGATTTGGCAAAGGTGCTAGTATCAACTGTGAAGCTGTGACTCATTAGTCAGGTTCGGCAGTGGTACTGGGCACTGGTCACGTTGCACTGACTCATCAGTCAGAATTGGCAAAGGTGTTGGTATCAGCTATGAAGTTGTGACTTATGAGTCAGGTTCAGCAGTGGTACTGGGCACTGGTCACGTTGCATTGACTCATCAATCAGAATTGGCAAAGGTGTTGGTATCAGCTGTGAAACTGTGACTTATGAGTCAGGTTCAGCAGTGGTACTGGGCACTGGTCACGTTGCACTGACTCATCAGTCAGAACTGGCAAAGGTGTTGGTATCAGCTGTGGAACTAGGGTTGAACCCTGTTTTGCCGCTTAGAACGGCTTGTTGTAAATATTTTCTGTAATAAACTCTGAAACTTTATTTTCGGGATCCCAATGTATATATTAAACGTTCTAGTGAAACGTTACATCCTAACCAAAGTTTTTAATCCCTAAACTGCTAATCATACTTAGTTCACGATTTTGGCCAAATGACTCGATTAGCGAGTTTAGCACTAGTTACAAGGCACACCGTAACGGTCCCTGGAGTTTGGGGCGTTACAACATCGAAGAAAGTCTTGGACTTTGTGGTTAAGAACATAATATGTCGCTATGGTCTGCCTAAGAAGATAGTGTCTGACAATGGCACCCAATTTGACAGCGACATATTTACCGATTTTTGCACTCGGCATGGCATCACCAAAAGTTTCTCCTCGGTAGCCCATCCTCAAGCCAATGGGCAATGAAGCGGTAAACAAAGCATTGAAGGACACTCTAAAAAAGCGCCTGGAGCAAGCTAAGGGTGCTTGGGCAGAAGAGTTACCAGAGGTCCTTTGGTCATATAGGACTACTGCTCGGACGACAACTGGTCATACCCCATTCTCTTTGGCATATGGGTATGAGGCCATGCTACCTGTGGAGATAGACCCACCATCTCATAGAAGGACCATGTACAACCAAGAGGAGAACCATCAGTTATTAGCAGAATCATTGGACGTCCTCGAGGAGAGAAGAGAGGAGGCAAGCCTTAGAGTTGCTGCTCATCAGCAAAAAGTGGCGCGCTACTTCAATTCCAGAGTGCGAGATCGAAAGTTCTAGGTCGGAGATTTGGTCCTCAGAAAGGTGTTTGTAAGAGACCCAGCAGCTGGTGTGCTAGGACCAAACTGGGAAGGACCGTATCAAATTGAGCAAGTCTTGCCACCAGGCACCTACAAGCTTGCTTGGTTGAATGGAGAGCTGATCAGGAACTACTGGAATGGCGAGCACTTAAGAAAATATTATCAATAAATACTGCTTGCAGAGTAGTAGCTTTGTATCAAGTGCTTAACTTGTTGTTTAAGTTTTTGTTTGTGAACTGGTTATTTGCTACCTAGTCACAGTATTTTGAACAATATTATTTTGTTTGGAACTCGTTGTTAGACACGTTTTGTCACTTATTATTACGAGTAATAAAAGAGACCACGCGCAGCGTGGTCGAATCTTGCTACAAATTTTGCATATGTGTTGATTATTCTTGCTTGGCAGTGTTCAACTGTCATAATGATTTAAACAAAACAGGTCTTCTAAAAACTAAGTGTAAATATATACCGGACAGTGTTCAACTGGTCGGTATCATGATATGAATGACCAACGTTTAAATAATGTTTTTGTAGTGGTCAACTACTGAAATATGTTCATATATTTTATGTGTTTCACGAGTAGTGACTACTCGGACAAATTCGATCAAGTAGCAAGTGATCAAGGATTTATCAACCCTCAATCACTTAGGGGGCACATAGGGTATACTGGTTTGTACTTCAACACAGGCAATAAGAGCACGAACAAATATATCTGTTTTTGGGCTGACTTGTAAGTTTGGAAGTCTAAAAAGGCCATTAAGCTAACTTGTTTAACAAAGCTTAAGTAACTTAGAATTTTTAAAATTTTAAGTTACAAACAGATATTCGTGTAATGATAAAATTTATGCTCATAAAAGGTTAGAGCAATAAGAGCATGAGGAAGCATATTTAGTATGGACTTATGGAATGGTTAGAATTTCTAAGTTAGAAAACTAAATACTCATGTGAAATTTAAGGCATCTAGGAACTTTACTATTCACAATAAAGACTTAAAAGTTTAGAGTTAGTCAAAAAAGAAAAAAGTAAAGTGCTAAGTGTCAAAATAGCTCACTAATCCGAGCAAGAATATACAAAGTAAAGCAAACTATGATAAGGAGTCACTAGCATGCTTCTCTGGTGGGTTGATCAACCCCCTCCTCGGCTTCAGCTGCTCCTCTTGCTCGGAATGATAAGGTAGAGGAGGCGGGTGCAGGTGCAGGAGGATTGGCAGCTTCTTCAGCAGCCCTTGCTTCGCATCTAGCAAGCTCCTCTGCCTGAACCTCCTTGGTGAAAAAATCGAGATTGAAAGGTTTGTTCAGCTTCCAGACCTGATAAAAGCAGTCGAAGCTGGCCTCCTCAAAGCGAATTAAATCAAACTCCTTTTCTTGTTTCAACTCTTCATTTTCGCTGGTCAGTCTCTCATTATCCCGAGCTAACTCCTTGTTCTCGAGGGACAACTTCTCCAGTTGGGCTGTCAAGGAATTTTTGTTTTGAACCTGCTGCTGATTCTCATCAGAAAGTTTCCTAAGAGACTCATCCCGTTCAGCTACGGTTTTCTCTGCCTGTTCCAACTTAGATTTGGAGTCTTTTTCTGAAGTCGTTAAAGTCTCTACTTTAGCCTGGGCCTCCACCAGTTGATCGTTTAGCACCTTGATCAACTCCTTGTAATCTACCGCTCGGAGCTGAGCATGACTGATGGTGACAAGTGACTGCATGAAAGACAAAAGGTTATTATAAGCAAAAATATTAATAACAAATTGTCTTAAGACAAAATACCTACCTTCATCAGTTGAGCAAGCCCTCTTCTTAGGACGACTTCAATGCTAAGCCGAGGGAAGGATTCGAAGCTTTGGAGCATTGAAGCGTCATGGTCGATCTCCTCAAGAAGTCCTTTTCCTAGGTCACTAGCAGCATGGAGGACCTCACTCGAGCTAGCCAGGCGGGTAGGAGTTAAGCTCGCAGAGGGAGGAAGCGAAGAGGAAGTCAGCGGCGGGAGTGTAGTCGGTCCCTCGGGTTGTCTCCCTTGGCTGGGCGGTACTACCTTCGGAATCCTCCTCGGGGGCATGGAGCCACTTCCATCACCAGCTTTCCTTTTTGGAGCAGAAGCAACGCACTGTCTGAACATGTCTGGATATGCAAAAGAGGAAAACACAAAGTTGTTAGAGATATAAACATAATAAAATGTACATGAGTATATACTACAATTTTGTTACTCTCGAATCACCAAGTTATCAAAAATATTCCTATGTTCACTAGACATGTGTTACCTGTGTTGAGGATCTGATCGAGGAACTCATCCTCGTCGTCCAAGGATGAGCTGAGTTCCCTCTCAACCTGGATAGCCTTTCCTTTCCCGGACTGAGCGGGAATGGCAGATCTGCGCTGAGGCTCAGGCTCCCTAATGACAAGGTCACCAGGTCTACGAGAGATCGGAGAAGGTCCAGGAGAGAGCTGATCACTCACTAGCTCCGTGCCCGCGTTGGACTGATCAGTCGTGTTGTTCTCCCCGGTGGTACTTTCCACCGCCATATCTTGGCCACACGGTATCAGGCTTACCATCTGAAGGAGGTCCACAGTGACCAACTTTTTCACATCCTTCTCCCCAGGACTCATGCTAGCCAACTTCTCTGCTCGTTCAAACATCCCTTTAGTAGGCAAGGGTCGCTCGAATGGACCCGCATGTGTAAAGGCCAAGTTGTTGGCCGTAATGTCCGATGTAAGGAAGTATACTTTGTGATACTTCCCGGGGTTCGATTTGTGAGAGATACCACTGAGGTATGTAGTCCCTCTTTGCCTGTGGTAGAAGTGAAAGAAACCTGTGTTGTTGTGGGAGGGATTGGTCCTAAGGTCAAATAAGTAGTGCACCTCGTGAATGGTGGGCTCGTCCCAACCATGCAGGAAGTAGAGGATGTACAACGCAGAGAGTGCCTGGATCCCATTCGGTGCGATCTGGAATGGGGAGATATTGAAGTAATCCGCTACAGACCGGAAATAGGGGTGTAGCGGAAGTGTCGCTCCGGCGTGCACATGATGCCTGGACTAGGCGCAGTATGTTCCACCAGGCCTATTGGCTCTCTGATGAGAGCCCGGGCATATCACGTTTGCCTCGCTCAAGCCCAAAGCCTCGATGTATTTCTGGATCAATGCGGGATTAAGCCTTGAAGCTTCGGCAATGAACCAGGAAGGTTCTTCTTCTCCCCCCTTACGTGGCCGTTGAACAGCCAAGTCCTGGATCACGGTAGCAAATTTCTGAGAAGGTTCTTCTGAAGGAGTGGCAGTGCGAGCGTGACTGCGCTTCACCACCTTCTGCACCGCTCTACGGGCAACCTGTGGATCATGTTCCTGAGGAAGTCTGTTGGATTGTTTCACCCTCATCGTCGACTGAGAAACTTATTGAAGAAACTGTTCCTCGTGGAGGAGATACAAGGCTGAGCGAGGGAGGATCTGCTTGAAGCGACGAAGGCGATCCTCTGGAGTACAACCGGTGGACGAGTTTGGTGAGGAATCGCTATTTAGAGGAGTCTCGATTGATTGCGGGATGGATGTATCGGAGTCCGTATGGTTGTCACCTCCCCTATAGTCAGAGCGATTCATCTACAAAAATGAATAAAAAATGGGGAGGTGAGTAACCATACAGAAAAAATTCACCAAGAATAAAATTTAGTTTTATACTTAGAAAAGTTTGTCTAAGTTATAAAAATATAGCACACAAGGGAAAAAATGATCTTAGTGCCCAAAAGCGCCTATAGAGTACTTGAGGTATTGAAAGTTACTAAAGTTTATAAATGGAAAATTTTGGGGTTTTCCTATGAGGCTAGATTCCCTATGTGTGCGTGTGTGCATGCCAAAGGGCTGGGTATGCGTTTAAAAGAAAATGAAGAAGGCCGAAGCCTAGGAGAGTGGTTGTGGTCCGATCGGACCACATTGTGGATTCTAAGCCAAGGAGGGTAAGTGCATCCGCTCGGATGCCTATGCACTATAGAACGTGCGACCGAGGAGACGTTCAGCAGCCTTGCCTCCGTGCGAGCCCAGCGCCAAGCAACTCACGAGGTGTCCGATTGGACACAGCCCGTCCGAGGAGATGCGTGCCTCAAGGTCCGAGCGAGTGGTGTCCGAACGCCTAGCACGCCTTACGCCTCCAAGGATCCTAGCCACCAACAGCCCACTATGTCCGATTGGACATGGGCTTCCAAGAAGGTTAAAATGTGGTCCGATCGGACCACATACTTGCCCAGAATTTTTCTTGGCAAACCGTATTAGCAAAGCCCTTAACTATACACTTTTCATACCTCAAACCCAAACCGTATGGGCAAAGCCCTAAAATCCCTATCTTAAACACACTTCTTCATTCACACATACAAAAACAAGATCAAAACATGGAAATGAAAAGTTTTTTTTTTATGTTCTTGAAAACCCACTATACTATCAAAAACCCCAAAACCCATACTCGTGATTCATGTCAAATTAGCCCATTTTTCTTGAAATTCCTATGAAATTAAAGGTAATGTTGGGTTACCCATACCACAAACATCATCAAAACCACAAGCTAACACATTGTACAAGCATTCATATGAACTTCAAGAACAAACTCAACCAAAAAAGCTATCAAGGAGTTTCGGCCATGGCATGGGTTTCCATAGAAATATTTTGAAAAATTATAACAATGTAAAGGCATGGAAAAGAAGACTTACTCAAGGTTGGAGAACCTTTGGTTTGCTTGAAGATTGCTTGAAGATGGAGAGCTTCCCTTGAAGTTCTTGGAAATTCGGCAAGAAGAAGAGAAGTTTTGGGGGTTTCGGCCAAAAGAGAAGGAAGAAGAAGAGAGGTTTTTGAAAAATGTGATTTTTTCTTGTGTGAAGAAAGTGTGTAAAGTTGGGTTATTTAAAGGGAGAAAAGTGGGGTTTATTGTTTATTTTTGGACCCTTGGCATTCCGGGACTATTTTTTCTCTCCACGATCATGGGCAGTTTTTTGCAGTGATCGTGGGTCTGCTGCATGGAGATGAACAGTTATTATTTTTTTATAATGACGTCAGCTGGAGAAAAAGTTTATTATGTGAATGTATCATATAATAAACTTGGGGGGCAAATGTTATCCCAAAATTTGAAAAGAATGAGGTGGCAGTAAAATTGACACGTGGCATGGATTAGTTGGGTGATCTGGCTTAGCAGTAGCCCAATGCATCGGTGAAGAATTTGGACTGCTTGAGAGATGCCATAGTCAAGTCAAATACACCCGAGAAGAATACTTGGGCTAGAATGTGCTTGGCTCGGACCCTTGTCCGAGAAGCCCAAGTGTTTGGTTCAAACCCAAGTCTAAGGAGCTTGAAGGATGGGTTTGGACTTTGGCTCGAGGGACAGAAGCAGCAGGTCCGATCGGACCTTAGCTTGAGGAGCCCCTAGACGCTTGGCTCGGACCTATCTGAGGTGAGCTTCCAAGTGCTTGGCTCGGACCTATCCGAGGTAAGCTTTCAAGAGGTTTGGCTCGGACATGTCCGAGGTGAGCCTCCAAGATGGTTGGCTCGGACCAAGTCCGAGGAGAGGTCCCATGCATGCCAAGGGATGGACTTAGATTTTGGCCAAGGAGAAGCCACAAAAGGTCCGATCGGACCTTAGTTGGAGGAACCAAGTGCTTGGCTCGGACCTATCCGAGGTGAGCTTCCAACATGCTTGGCTCGGACCTATCCGAGGTAAGCCTCCAAGATGTGTGGCTCGGACATGTCCGAGGTGAGCTTCCAATATGGTTGGCTCAGACCAAGTCCAAGGAGAGGCAAGGGTGATTGCCTCGGACCCTAGTCCGAGGAGAAGGCAAGAATAGGTCCGATCGGACCCTAGTCCAAGGAGCCAAATTACTTGGCTCGGACCTTAGTCCGAGGTATGCTCAAGGAGGTTGGCTCGGACCGTGTCCGAGGAGAGCCAATGCATGTGGCTCGGACCTTGGTCAGAAGACGATAATCATCAACAAACAAACTAGACTACGTCAAATTCCCGGGAACTACTTCAGTAAGAATCGGTCTGGGCACCGCGGGAATCTCTCATTCCTCACTCAAATTAAGGAATCTGTTGTATTTTAAATATTTCTTGTAATTTAAATATAAGATGAATAATAAAATATCCCTATCTGAAGGGGATATCAGTTGAGGATCCCAAGCCTATAAATAGAGGGTTGATGAGATTGTAAAAGGACTTTTGGAAAAATTGAGAATTAGTCTGTGTTCTAGAGAGAGAAAGTGTGTTTTTCTTGAGAGAATCCCTTTTTTGTATTCTGGAATATTTACATTTAAGAAACTCAGTTGACACTGGTTCATCTGATCTTGAGTGTGAATAAAATAATAAAATATCTAAGTGGATTAGGCTATTACCGACTGATCGGGGCTGAACCACTATAAAATCTCTTGTGTTATTTACTTTCATGGATTAAACTGTCTGTTGTCGTTTACATTCTCTTGAAGGCTTGTCGTTATTGACGTTCTCACGTCGTTGGCTAAAAACATAGTCAACATTTACTTCTTTCGTTGAAAATTGTCTAATGCCCTAAGAAAAATGTTATTTGGGCTGACAAATCAATTAGTTGATGGGTTTTTTTTTCAACACAAATACATTTATCCAAACAAAAATGAGAAAAAAACTACAATTTATCTAAGCACTTCTATTGATGCTTTCTTTTATGCTCCATTTTTCCTATAGCTTAAGGGGAAGGATTTCAAAATTATTTTTACCATATTATATAAATATATAAAAAAAACTTAAAAATAAATGGTTCTTTAGCTTTGGGCAAAGCCCAAGTTAAATATCTTTTGTTAATTATATGTTTGACTTTTGGACATAAAACTAAAATTGTTGCAGGTGTTAAATTCCAAAAACTCACTCATTAAACCATACTGTCCCTTCTATTTCAAATAGTAATAATAATACATAATAACGGTATAATTAATAATCATTAGAATTCAGTCAAATGTTCGTCTATAGAATCATGACTATCGATTTTGCCTATTTTTTTTAATAGAAAGCATAGGGATATATCCCCTCCCATTGCATATTTTGTGCCAATGATATGTTAAAAAATATCAAATTAATTTTCTCGAAAATGTTCTACCCTTGAGTTTGTGGAAAATATTATATTATATATAATTTGTTTATAGAATTTATTTTGTCAAAAGTCTATTTTTACAAATTATTCCATATTAATCTTAATATGCTAATAGTAATTATATATACACATATAATATTTTAGTGCATATTTTGTGGGCACATATCATTATTTATTACATTAAATGATTTATATATATTTACACCATGCGTTTTATTTTATTATTTATTTGGATTCTGTGTTTTGAGATTTTGTATTTTGTAAAATAATTCATATACACCTGTAAATAGGTAGAATAATTAAATTTTAATTTTAATTGTTAAAAATTTCTTTTTTTATTATGTATATATAAAAATCATGAGAAGATTTATATCGATAACTAGAAGTATACAATCTTATATAGTCATTATGCATTATATAAGATTGTGCATTTAGTTTACTAGTACACTAAGATAGTGAACTAACTAAGAGGAGATTTCTCATGCTTTGTAACTTTGTTATTCATAGTATTTCACATATTAATACAAGTGTTTTTCTTATTTTATTTTTGTTATAAGATAGTTAATCAATAATAAAAATTTGATAAATGAATATTTATTGTAAGTGTCATATTTTGTTGGCAAAATTATATCGATAGTTATGTCTGCACTTTTATAGTTGCGTCTGGTTTGTTTTTCTGTTAATTAGTTGCATATTTTGTTACTTTTCTTGTTAATTATGTTTTAAGTTCAGTTAGTTTGTGAGGTCATTTGACTAATATGTGTGAGCAAGAAATAGGATATAAAAACATCTTATATTCTAGCTTCTCTGAACTAACTCTTGTGATATCTCTTCTTTAGTTTACTCTTTAGTTTTAGAAATTAGTAATTTTCTTTCTCCATTCTTCTCTATATATTTTCTGTATTTTATTTCTCTATATATTTTCTGTATTTTATCTTGCAAGTTGCTATTGAGTTCTAGCTGATGCAATGAGAGCAATTTTTGGTGGGATATCAAGTTCAACCACAAGCAGGGGCATATCTAGACAGACTGAAAGGGTGGGCCTGTTAGAAAACCACGATACAAAATTGTATATAATTTAGAATACAATGAGAAATTGAAAAAATAATTAAGAACACAGATGTGATTCTTCTATAGCAATAATTGAGACTTGGTACTGCAATACTAACCAACTAAGTCTACATCTCTAGATCTCTAAATCATAAGCAAAACAAATAGATCAACCAAATACTACCATACAATTGTGATGAGACAATATGTATTTATAGAGTTAGGGGAGACTTAGCTATATAATCCTAGTTGGACCGAGCATCCTCATCAAATGCTTCAATTAACTAAAAAGCACACACTTCTGCTTCAACTATATATTATACAGATGCTAAGCTCATTAACTATAGATCACTAATTATATGGGCTAATACAACAAAGAATTATCTAACAACCCATATTTTAATAAAACAATTAAAACGTTAATGTAAGCCCAAATAAAAATTTGACATGATCTTTCTTAATTTATTTTTTATATTTTAGCTTCTTTGATTCAACTTTCTGCCTCCTTCCCTGACTTCAAGGGGATATCAAAGGATATAATTAAGAGAATTGCTAATGGGCACCATTGGTACCCAACACCACAAGAATATAGCATATCACTATTGGTGCAATCCAATATCGAGCCTTACTCATTTGAATTTAATAAGTATTATGAAATCTCTCTATAACCAACTATATAGGGTGTCCTCATGTTATGTTGGGCACACTACTACAAAAAACACTTTTCAGGGCTCGCGAAGATTTTTTAGAGCTCGTAAAGTACGAGCCTTCTATTTGAAAGCCTTAAAAACTGAGTTTTTTAGGGCTCTCACCGCATGCCCTAAAAGAATATTTTTAGGGCTCCCAATGCGTGCCCATAAAAAAAGTTATATTTTCAATTTAAAAAATAATAATAATTTATTTTTATTTTAATGGTGGTGGCCGAGACCCCACAACGGAAATCCGGCGACGGCCCACCACTCAATGGTGGCAGTTGAGGAAACAAACTACTGGGCTTCAAAGCCCAAGTCACAAGGAACGTCGTGGTGGTAGTGGTTTAGCTCGAAATGGCCTAGAATGGTCGGAAAATGCCCGGAAAGCTTCAGAATCTCCATGGATTCCGACGAACACCCGCGGTAGTTTTTGGGCCCGATCCTCAAGTGGGTTTTGCTTCCCCATGGTGTGCTGAGTACGATGGTGGTGGTGGCTTGGCTCGGAGAGGCTTGAGGTGGCCGGATTTTTTTTGGAAAGCTCATGGTGGCGGTGACTTTAGGCGGTCCTTTGACTGGGCTAGGCGGCGCATGAGGGTGGCTGCTCGCAGGGGTGGGGGTTTCGGCGACATGCGGAGCCGCCTGTGCAGAGAGAAGACGCGAGGGAGAGAGAGAGAGCGCTAACGAGAGGGAGAAGCAAGAGAGGAGAGAGAAAGAGGGAAATCTGATTTTTTTGGGGGGCTTACATTTCTTTATTTACTCGTTTATCTAATTATTTACTTATTTAGTTTTTAATTATTTTATCAATTAATCACTTAATTTCTATAAAAAAAAAATTCCTTTAAAATTTATACTTTTAATTGACTATAATGTATTAGTCATTTAAATTTTCTAAGGTTCCTATTACAATTTAAATCATATTTTGGTCTAATTAAAATGACTAAGACTATTTATTTCATTAATTTTCCCAAACTATTATAAATTTAACTTTATAATATAATTATGCCATAATTTATTTTACTCTCAAAATTTAAAACTATGAAATAATTAATCTGAAATTTGTAATCTACACCCTAAAAGCATACCCAAAATAAAATTGAAGACAATTAATATACATAATTTAAAAATAACATTTAAATATAAAAAAATAAATAATTATTAATAAAAAAATATCTTTCAAAAAAAAAAAACCTGCAATACTTTTTATTTATTTATTATTTTTTAAAAATAAATAAATATTAAATAATCAAATAAATTTTTAAACACATGTTTTAATACTTTTTAGGGCTCACTTCGAGAGTCATTAATACTCTTTTAGTACACCCAAAGTGTGCCCAAAGTCTTCACTAACTCAACTTTTTTCAGTCTTTTAGAACACACATATGTTTTTAGAGTTCATTTCGCGAGTCTTAAAAAAAATTCGGGAGCCCTAAAAAGTACATGAGTTGTTTTTAAGACTTGCATTTAGGTGAATATTCTAAAAATACTATTGAATGATATTATTGTAATAATGACACCTTAAGATGTCAAATAACAACACTCAATAATTAAAAAAAAATCGGTGAAAGTCTTCTAAAGAAATTTAGAAGCTCGATCTCTAGTTGAATAATCAAGATTGATTCTCTGAATTTGGTTATTTCAATTTCTTTAGATTGAATTTGTAAATTGTATAAACATCATGATTTTGATAATGAATTTACATTACCCTGACTAAGTCCAAAAGAATAGGTACTTTTAACAATGATTCTTCATTTATTAATGTTGATCATCATCTTATTATGGCTGTCATGTGATTATGTCGTGTGTAACGACATATATAGGTATAATTGATGTAATAAGCACGAACAGTATATATTTGGCAGTTGTAACAAATGACAAATTAACGGTCTGCCACGAGGTTTTGTACTATAGGTCATGTTACATGTTTATTTTATATAAACTTTTTTTTTCTTTAAAATAAAAAAATAATAATAATTTCAACGAGCTTTTCTTTTGTTTAATTCTTTTTTGGAAAGATATGAGGCTAAACTTTACGCCACATAAACAAAACTTTAAAATATGAAAAAGTATTCACAAATAACATTATATATATATATAATATAAACTGGAAATCAAAAGGCCAAATCGCTAGCTAATAAATGCAATAGTTCAATCATTTGAGTATATATAATATATGAAATAATTCCAAAGTTTCTAATCATGGACTCAATCCAACAACATACATATAAAGAAGAATTTTTATATAGAAGTTTTACTTTAAGCCGACTTTTTAGTATTCTCAACTCGATAACAATTTTAGACATAATTTATTTTATGATCGTGTACATTGTAGTTGTTTAGAACATCATACAAATTTTTAAAAAATTTCAATAATTTACAGTACCGAAAACTAGGTTCAAACATATTGTTTTCTACGCACATAAAAAAAATTAGTTACGCGTGCAACAATATGTTTTAACTTAGTTTTCGGTTATGTAAACTATTCGGAATTTTCTAAAAATTTGCAGGATGTTCTAAATAGCTACAATATACACGGTCATAAAAAATCGCGTTAAAAATTATTCACGGGTCGATAACACTAAGAGTTCCACCAATAGACCTTAAATTAAAACCTTATAAAAAAATTGTCCCATATATATATAACGCGGGACCACCACCATAACCAATTGCTGGGTCTACTGAGCTAGTTTTGGCTGTCAATGGCGGTGGAAAATTAAATCCAACAGCTCTGAACACAACTTGAGGGGTCGATAGACAAAAGCAGATTCAATGATAGGAAACTCTATTATTAGTATTAGTATTAGTATTAGTATTATTATATTAATGAAAAATCTTTAATTATTATGTTGAGCATAACTAATTACGATCATGAAAATTCTCAATTATTCGAACTAATAATAGTAAGTTAAAACATGTCTCAATTATATGTATATATCTGACAAACCACGTGCTGTTTTGTACTTAATTAACGTGCATATATACGCTAATATAATCTTGAATCTAATCTAATATTTTCACTACCTACTAATTAACCCGGTTAATTATCTTTTTTACTAATAATATTTCTTTCATCGCACTTTATAAGAAAAATATGCTATTTCGTCAAACGTTAATTTTGTTTTACATTTTGTCTTCATATAATAATAATAATAATAAATTACTACAAGGAAAGCCAAATTTGGCGTGGGGTCACAACCTAGGCTATAATCTTTTTAGCGTCCATTTTGTAACCGACATTTATCCTGTCACGCCATTGGTTAGGTGTTTAATGGTTATAGGGAGGAAACGTTGTAGACATTTGATATTTCCATCAGGGAGACGTTGTTGGAGGAGTAATCATAGGTGGTCTTACGATGACTTTTATGGGAAGATTTTGTAGACATTCAAACTTCAAAGTCTTTCTTTGGGAGTTATCGTAGAGTGTACGGTCATCATAAAATACACCCTATGATGACTCCCAAGAGATGTTGAATATCTACAAAGTTTCTTACTGGGAGTTATCATAGGTTACCTACAACGTCTCTATTGGAAAGACTTTGTATACATTCAATGTCTCATATAACGAGTCATCATTCGTTTTCGTATTTTAAAATAAATAAATAAATAATTATTTTCAGTATATCAATTAATAGAATTAAATATATTAATTTTTTTTTGAAATAGAATTAAATTAAATAATTAAAAAATAAAAATTATATGCAAATTTAAATTGTGAATTTTCATTAGTAAAACTGAAATTTATATATAATATGTTTTAGCTAGCTAAATATACAAAAATGTAATATTTGTTGTTAAACATACAATATTAACAAATATTACACTAGCTAGCTAGACATATAGTAAGAAAGAAAAAATAAACAGCAACAAAATCCTAATATTTGGGACAATGACTTTGAATTATCGGTAGCATACGGTTCGCTCAATGTTGTTGCATTTCATTAATTTGTGCTGGTGTATATATGGCGTACGTAGTGTTTAGCTACAAAAAAAATACAAAGTAAAATATATTAGTTAATTATTATTGTTTAATTATATATACTTTAACAATAAATAAATTGTTAACTTTTATAAATTTATATACATACATCATTCTTCAAGTAACGTCCAGGACGTGAATGTTCAATGTAATCTTTCAATCATCACGTAAAATCCACATGTCACATTGTCTGGTTGTGTAGACGCTATAATATTTAAATAAAATGTCAAACAACTAATATAAAGAATATTAATAAAATTAAAGTATAGATTTTCAAAATAATTAAATTTGTAGTTACTTACTTTTGGTTGCACAATTTCTATATTATATGGAATTTTGGGATGTTTTGGTGGTCTGAAAAAATGTTGAAAGCATTGACTATTACTGCCACAATTTCTTCACGATTCTCCAGTTTTGAGTTCACCGAATCACACATAAAACATGAGCAAGAAGTAAATTTTATGTCTTTCACATTTTCCGAACAAAATCTTAAGAACAAATCGACCCCGTTTTTATATTCCACGGATAATCTATTCGCTGATATCCATTTTCTACCCATATCATCTCATATGTCTATGAAAAATTAAACAAACAAAACTAAATAAGCATACAAAAAATTGGACAACATTTCTCCTATATTAGTAACCTAACCTTGCATCTGTCAATCTAATCAAATTTAATCAAATAAGCACAACACAATTCAAATATAATAATAGAATACATAATTCTAGACAAAATCGGACAACATTTCTCCTATAATAGTGATCTAACCATCTGTGAACAACAAGTCAAAGAATTCAAATAACACACAATAAGTTTCTTCCTTATAGTTCTGCAGCACACAAATAAATTTTTCAGAACCTACTTCACTAAAACGCACAGTTCTCAATCTTCTGTTATCACCGCAACACACAATTTTAATATCAGAACCTACTTCACTATGAATGATGATTTAAGATATTAAAATTCCTCTAACAAAAGTTTAATAATACTAAAACAAGAAATAAGATAATGTACGTACCTCTTGCAATTAATAGTCCTAGCTAGCAAATTTATTTCACTTTGCAATGCACTTTGCTATTAAATTCACAACCTAGAAAATTAAATTATTTCATAAATAAAAGATTACTAAACAAATATCACAAAATAATTGGATTAACAATAATTTATTCTTGCAATTTCATAAACTTAATAACCTCAAATGTGTGCTTGAAATAGAAATTTTGAGGCAAAAATCTCTCTAGTTAAAACCACAACCTACAAAATTAAATTAATTACTAAATAAAAAATTACTAAACAATTAAAAAAACATAACTATATATAATCAACCTACTTAAATGTTAATAAAATATTTAAGATATATATACAAATATATATAATTTTTGAATTAAATAATAATATAAATTAAAAAATTCATAAACATATATACTTGAATTACTTATATCTATACATGCAATTTAGTATGTAAAATTAAAATTAATTATTTTCCTTATTTAATACATATATATACTTAATCAACCGAAAAAATTAATTAAATATCTATAATTTTCGGATTAAATAGTAAAAAAAATTAAAAATAGTAAATAATGTGGTATCTCAAATCTACATTAAAATTATTTTTCATACTTTAATCAAATATTTATAATAAACCTACAAGTCATATTAAAAATGCACAAAAATTAATTTTTCTATCATTCTAACTATAATGTATTGTTTTAATCTTGAAATCATATCTCAAATATGCTTGAAATCAACTTTATTGAGCCAAGATTCACCCAAAACTGCAACATACAAAAACTCTAAAAACCCAATATTAACTCACTAATAATTAAAGAAAATAAACAAAAAAACATTATTATAACTATTATAAATTCATTTAATCTTAAAAATATACCTGAAATTAGTTTTTAGAGCCCAAAATCAGAACTCAAATCGCCAAAAAATGCACCAGAAATCGCCCCAAATCACTGTTGCATGCCTCTAGTTCGTGTGGCTCGGGGAAGAAGAAGGAAAAGCAGGTTCTATATTTAGGGGAGGCCCTAACGTACGTCTCCCCTGGGGAGACATCCGAGGAGAGACAGAGACAATACTTACCAACCGCCATCCCATATTCCTTTGCACGCTGATTGACCGTCGACCCGAAGCCCGCCACTGCACGAAGTCCACCTCTGATCGCGTTGTCACCATCAGCGAGAGAGAGGAGTCAAGCAAGTGAGACAGAGAGAATGAGAGGAATGGTTGAGAGAGAATGAGAATAGAAGAAAGAGAACAAGTGAGAGAGAGAGAAGGAATGAGTGAGAGAGATAATGAGGGAGAGGTAGGGTTTGGGGTTAAGGGTATACAAATTGGGCCTCTTTTCGAGTTTTTTTTTTTAACTTGCACATCAATGTCAATTTAAACACCGACACTATTAACATCAGTTTTAAATCGACACTAATGATTAAATTTTATCAGTAGGTGTAGTTACTGCAAAACTAACACAAAAATATGACACTAAAAGTCATTTGAAAATATATAAATTATAATTATTATCATTCATCCCTAAGAAAGTGTTAAAATATAAATCAATGAAAGGGTTATGAAGTTAATACATATGTCAAACGAAAATATCTAATGTTAAAATATCCAAGTAATATTGGATTCCCTTCAAACTTGTATAAAAATAATGAAATATGAATGAACAAAAAAAACCTTATTTATCCGCTAGTTGTATAATAATAATAATAATAATAATAATAAGGAATATGGGATGGATCACATGTACAACATTAGCCGCCTTGTCATGTTGGCCAATGATCAAGGTTTAAACAACTACAATATATTCCTACTTTTTCAATTCGTATTATGCATGATATATAACTTTTAAAAAAATAATTGTAATATTATTATGTTATTAACGAGTTGGGATACAAATCTCTAGTGTTTCTATTTTTATTTCTTCCTATATATATCAACGTTCAAAAGCAATCAATTTATTCAAATTGATAATTAATATATTTATGAGAGAAATCAATAAACAAAATAAATAATTATTTTAAATGATGACAAATAAGAAAATTAAATAAAAAAATAAATTCGGGAGATTTGAGTTGTGGGAAGGAATTGGTAACTAATTTTGTTTGGTTTCACCGAAATTTAAAAAAAATGTCATTTTAATATTTTAGATTGTAAGAAAAAAAATTAATAAAATTTATTTTCCATTCCAATAGGAAATATCCAAAATCGATAAACGAAAAATAAAATTAAATATTTGATAATGTGCATAATTGCATGTAAGTAAGTATAATAAATATTAATCTTTCGAGAAAAAAATATAAATTTTACAGATCAAAAAATCACCACTGTACAAAACCCTCAATCTCTACTAAACTTTTTCCAATAAAAATAAACACCACAAATAATAAATTAACCTCTAAGATATATTTTTTTTCTTCCAAAAATAAAAAACATAATTTTTTTTCTTTTCTACATTGTGAGAGTGTTGAGTAAAGAAACACGGGCGTTAATCAAGCCCCTGAAAATCCTTTCCCCGCAAATCTCAATCCCACCAATGCAGGTTTCGAGTTCCTGCATTTTCTTCGAAGCTTTTCTAATCTCTTCATCGCTCTTCTTCCTCAACCCAAACAGCACACACTCTGCTCCGACTTGTTGAAACTCCACAATCCCTTCATCTTCAACCATGGCTTTCTTCGCCTTCTTCTTCTTCTTCAACCTCCTCAGTCCCATCCAACTCGACTTTTTTGATCCAAACGACGTCGCTATTACGTTAAAAAGCGCCAAAGAAACCGTCACCGTTACCTCAACGACGTCTCCAATGCCGTCGGACAGTTCGGCGTCGCCAACACAAACTAACGGCGGCGCCGATCTCCCGTTAATGCATCGTACCGCCGTGATAAGCTTTCCCATTTCTTTGGCCAGTCTCTTTCGGGCTTTCACGTACAGAGAAACCTTTAACTCGTCTCTCTTTCGTAAACCCACTTGAGCCGCGGACTGCTCTTCCTTGAGAGCCAGAATCGAGGTCTGGAAGATACCGTACACGTCGACGAAGCGAAGAAAGTCTTCTAGAAGATTCTCGACGACGGAGTTGGGTTGGCGGCGGAGAGATTCTTGGGTCTGTGGAAGCTGGAGAATATCGTCGAGACAGTCGTGGAGGTCTTTGAGTCGGGTCAACCCGTCGGCGAGCCAAGCGGAGGTCCGAGATTCCGGTTGAGTGGCCCAGCAATGGAGCTCGGCGACGCCGTCCCTGAGCTGGGAAATCAACGGGTGAGATCTGCATGGAAGACTGATGGATCTGATGTGATGAGAAATCGACGGCTTTGATGAAGTTCGGCTCGGGATTTTGTTCGGGAAAGAAAGAGATCGTCGGAAAACGCCTACCATTGTCGTTTTTTGGTATTTCTGTCGTTTATCGTTTATATATTTATTTTTTTATTGGGGAAATGTTTTTGTGAATTTGTGGATTGAGAATCGAGAGAGAGAGAGAAGTTATATAAAGGAGGAGGATAGTTGAGTTGATGTTTCACACACGAGGGAAGAGAAGGTTGATCCGAGAGGAGAATATGTCCAGCTGTGACTTGATCGCGTGGGACGATGCCACGTGGCAAAGTGAGAAAACCGAGGCAGAGTTATGGTTTGCGTAATTGGTGGAGAGGAGACACCACGTGATGATGACAACTGGCAATCGCAGACTCTGTGGGAGTCCTTGGAGGGCGATACTTGCAAATCAGATTATCGTGTCCATCTAATATAATTTTGATCATTTATATTACTAAAGTAGGTAATAATTTTTTAATAAAATTTTTTAAATGAAATATCAGTATTATATTAGTTCGACACAATTACACGACAAAATATCTTGCCTAACTTACTTTTTTTGTCTTACGACTCACGACACCGTGGCACTATTATTAACCCTTTCTTAATTTTAATTAAAAAGATATTATTATGTGGTATTTGAAGTTAGTAAATTACTTGTCTCGTGATTTAATTATATAACTTCTTAACAATAAAATGTTTTCTTCTTCATAAATAGACAAATTTATACAAATTAAGAAACAATTGTGTCTGAATAATTTCATATTTAACTTTCATTGATATAATTATTAGAAATTTAAGAAAAAAATTAAAAGAAATGATTAATTAATTAACAAATGTAATTATGTATGTATCCACACAAGAAAAGACTATTATAAGAACTCAGGCAATATTTAGTTTGGAAGTAATTAAATGAAAAAGAATCAAATGTAAACAATTTTTTCTAATTATGTTCGTTTTGTTGCTTTATAAAATTAAAATATTATTTTAATAGAACAATTTTTTTTTATATTAGTAGAATAACTATTTCATTCAAAAAAATTTTTTTTTTTACTCATTAAATTTTATGTTATTTTATTTCTATTTTGGCTACCATAACCATTCTCATTCCTATTTCGGTATTTTTATTACTCTCAAAACCAAACATTTAGTTGTTAAAATTAGAAACCAATAGGAATGCTAAAGAACTTTTTTGCATATCTTCTTTGATAGTCTTTTCTATAAATATACTTGTAATTGATCATTATTCAAATATTTAATATTTTAAAAATTTATAAAATCAAATAATGGAATTTAAAAGTGCAAAAAGAGAGAAATAATTTCCTTAATTAGCACTCCTTGCTCATGATATCAAATATTCTCAACTTAATAATCAGATTTAGAGAGACTATTAAAGCGGAATAATATAAAACGTATTTATTTTTATAGAAATGCTAAAGAAACTCTATTTTGTATTTTATTGTGTTAGAAAATGTGACATGTTGATATTAATTAAATACGTTGTAATTTAAATATTATCAATTTTTAACAATAATCTCATTTCAAACATTTATATAAGAAAGAAAAAAAAAATATTTAACATTTCTCTTATGTTTAAATTAAAATGAATAAAAAAAACCACTAAATTTGAGAATTTACAAACTATATAAAATATACATATTATGTAATATTAAACTAAACCAATTTAAACAATTATATATCTGAAAAGGACTTTTATACGTGCATCATAGTCAACTCAAGAATATTCTCATAATATTATCGTTATCGAAATTGAAAGAAGAGATAAAGATATTTCATTATCTTGAAGTAGACAAGTCTGACTTACTTGTAAATAAAGATATGTTGTTCTCACTGCCAGAGGAGAAATCCAATAATAACAACAAAATAGAAAAGACCCAGTATAAAAGCGAATTTGATAAATGGAATTTATACCAAAAAATAATAACAACGAAAAATACTATTTTAGCCTTTATATTTTACTCAAATACACCATTGATTTTTGTGTGATAATTCCAATCATATGTTTTATAAAGTATGTCAAAATAGTAATGTAGACCCAATTTGTATTAAAATATTTTTAATTATAAAATTAATTTTGTGTCGTTGGAGATGAGATTGATTCACGGTAGGAAAGAAGGTAGTCGAAAAACTGATAAAGAAAAATTATATTTAAAAATATTTTGACTAAAATTTGATTTATGGTACTATTTTAATCAATTTTGTAAAACACGGTATTTGAAATGTTATTTAACAAAACACAAGAACTAATCACGTATTCAGGAAAAACAAAAAGGTCAAAATGATATTTTTCCTAATAATAATAAAAGTAGTATTATGGAGTGTTTGAGTTTTTCACATTAGAACTTCTCTAATGAAGTGCCAAAAAGGTGGTGCATTGTTAAATAGTGTTATAAAATTAGTATTACACCAATACCAAAACTAAAGAATCATAACACTATATTTTTTTTCCATTCCAATCACAACACCAAAAAGTATATTCTTTATTATTTTATCTTATATATAAAATAATATACATATATATATTTGTTATTAAATACTAATATAAAAAGTAAAATAGTAAAGAACTTGTTTTTGTATGTGTACTGTAGTTTGACAATATAATAGTGAAATAAATGGAGTTGAGTTGAATTTGATTTTGTGGCTTTTTAGCTCTATATTTGCTGTTTGGAGATGCTCTTAGCACATTTTAAGAAAAGTATCACTCCAATAATGTTATAAAAAATATGTTAAATTTGCATCTTATGGTGCATTAGAATACAATTATAAATATTGAGCCAAATATAATATTGACTCATTTTTTGTGACAAATTTATCACAAAATTTACATCTTGGAATGATCTTAAAAGTAGTGTATATATATATATAAAAATATGCAGTGTTTGGGTTTTTCACATTTAAATAGCTGTCACTAATATGGGATGTCTGGAAACTAGAACAAAAAACACAGCGCTTCATTAAACATGGAGATGTGTTTAATTAATTATGTGATAATCTTAATTAAGTTAATTAATGGTTAACGCGTGCGGATTGTGCCAGCCAGCCTATTTTCTCTTGGATTTCGAGACTTTTTGGTATATATATTGAGACTCGAGCAAGATCATATAATATAAATACTATCATTAATGACCAAGATTATTACACTACTCAACAATCTTCAAACACCCAAAAAAAAAAAAATCGAATATTTTTCCGAACTAATTACTCTGACTACTTTGGTTTTTGGTATATACAAATACAAATTAAAGTTATACTATGCAAGTTGCATAAGAAAAAAAAAAAATCTATTTGATAATAAATTAATTATTGGAGAGATCAGCTAGAGACTGAAAAAGAAAAGTCGTTGGTTGGTACTACCGTTTATCACTGGATATGCTACACTTGCCAGCACAAAATTCCTTTTTCAATTTTTATTCATCTAATTATAATTTGGAGAAATAAATTTTTTTTATTATTTTTTGCACAAAAAAAACTTTTTCAACTTGTATAGTATACATAACAGCTTGGATTCATGAACATAATCGTTCATTCTATATATTTTTTTCTCCCTTTTCCATAACACACATTGTTATTATTGGTTGAAAGATTTTATTGGACAAGTATTTATATGCATATTATTTTGACTCTGATTTTGTTATTTACAGAAATTATTACTCAAAATTTTTTATATGATTATATACTCTGTAGTTATAGTAGGCATCTTACTAAATTTTTGAAAATTTCAAATAATTTACAGTGCTGAAAAATAGAATTCAAAATAGTAAGTTGCACGCAGATAAAAAAATAAGTACGAGTGCTACTAATAGTTTGAACTTTTTTGGCATCGTAAATGTTGGGGTTTTATGCCCTAATTAAAACCCAAATTCTTTGTAATCTCATTTTATTATCAATAAAATAATAGAAATCATTTTTTGACTTGGTTAATCACTTTGCTTACATGTTTTATTTTCATGATTATTTGTTTAATATAAACTTCTATTAAATCCCGAGCATATAGCTAATCTTATTTATAGTGACGTAATCACAGTGGAATATAAATATGATTATATGTTCAAAATAAGTTAGTCCTAAGATTAGTCAGTGTCCAAGATTTACACTGACTTACCAATTTACGATATGATCTACTTACATATCATAGTGTTATGTTCTTTCCAGAACATTAGTAAAGTAGATAAGATCAGATGTATTTGTTACATCGGACTGGACCAATATTGACAGTTGATAAGATAAGTAAACATACCGTTATTATCTATTCTAGTCATATCATATAGTTGACCATATGTCTATTCAATCTCAATTCTGAGTGGTTAGTATTCTAACTGATTGTATTATTTGAGTTATTTGACTTGTTCGTCACCAGCTTACCCTACGGACTAGCCCATACTTACATCTTGGGAACTCGGTAGTATAATTGAGCAGGAGTGTTAATCATAGATATGAACATCTATAGTTTCTGATGAAGAAGTAAAACGATGGTTTCCTTTTAGTTTGGTTCAAAGTGTTAAATGATAGATATCTCATTTCAGTAATTAAATTAGTTTACTGAAATATCATTTACAAGGAACTAAGTGTTTTAAGGATAAAATACAATGAGGGGTAAAACGGTATTTTAGTCCTATCTCATTGTAGACCGTCTATAGAGGATTGAGTGACAATTATGGTTGTAACAATGGATAATTAATAGCGTATCTATATTTGTTATAGAGCGTTCTATGAATTCAAGAGTGCAATTCCAAGTCTATAGTGGAGTCACGAGGAATTAATATTTATTTGTTAGATTTATGATAACTTATTGGAGCTTGATTTCATAGGCCCATGGTCCCCATTGTACCTTGGATAAAATCATCTAGATAGTCTTAATTAATTGATTTAATTATCAATTAGAATTATCAAAGTTGACCAGGTCAATTTTGGATAGTTTCACAGAGTTGTGTAATTTTGAGAAGAAAAGAGAATTTATAGCAGATTTATTAATTAAGATAAATTGGTATCTAAATTAATAAATAAATTTAAATCAAGGTTCAAATTATAAATAATTAATTTGATAAAGGATTTAAATAATTAATTAAACCAATAGAAAATAATATAGGCCTTGATTTTAAGTCCAATGGACTTATAATAAAATGGGAAATTTCACGGGCCTATAACCCATGATAATTTCGACCTAGGGCTTCAAAATGGCTATTATTTTATTGAATTTTTAATTAAATTAAATGACCTAATTGAGTCTATAAAAGGGGTGCTTAGAAAGAAGTCAAAACATAAGTTTGATAAGTCACAAGTCAGATTTTCTGATAGTTTTAGATTCTCTCTAAACACAAGTCATTTTCTAAGCCTCTTTGTTATTTTATCTTCTTCTCTCACCTAAGGATACATTGGAAGATTGTGAAGAAAATATTCTCTCACCTAAGGATACATTGGAAGATTGTGAAGAAAATAAAAGATTGGTTCAGTTTCTTGATTATACTCTGCGACAGAGATGATACAAGAGTTAGAGAAACTGAAAGAATGACTCTTTAATTCCGCTGCGTATACTGTAAGTATTCTATTATTTGTTTCTCTTTGAATTCAATTTTAGAAACATGTTTTAGGCTATTTCGTATTAATTTGTTTAATATCAGATATACATGAAAATAAATAAATATCCTGTATAAGTTAATCCAACAGTAAATTATTCAGAATTTTTCGAAAACTGGTAGGATGTCGCTATAACTACAACGTATACCATCATATAAAAAATTAGGTTATAATTTCTCTACGTGACGAAAACAAAGACGTCCCTACTAATAGTAGCAAAAGTAGTGTGCTTAAAGCATCTCAAATGGAGTGCTATTAAAGTAGTGTGTATCTATTTTTTAGCCCATCAGCCCATCTTTATAAAATGAAACTCAAACAAAAATCTCCTTTTCTTTTTTTATATGCATAATAATTGTTTGACTTTCATACATATACTCAATTATTAATACTTCGTTGTTAAAAAAAAAAACTTTTAACAGTCCCACATCTTAAATATATGCTATACTCGACTTAAATTAAACAATACAACCATGAAAAATGAAATTTTAAAAATACATTTTTATAGAGTAAAATTACCCTAGTAACAAATCAACATCACTAGTAAATGTACTCATAGAGCGAGAACTATCTCACCCGATTAAAGGAAGAAAGTTGCAATATCAAGATCGCACTTACTTTTTTTTTTTTTTTTTTTTTGAGATGAAGATCGCACTTACTTAAAAAGGTTGCAAGCACACAATAAATAACATTCTAAAATGATCAAGTTTCGTCCTTTTATAGCATTGAGAAGGTAAATGATGGAGATTCACAATTTATGTGGGACTACAAAATATCTCAAAATTTACCTTATTATTTATCTTAGTCAAATTTGATGTACTCATGTAGGATAATACAAATTTACAAAATCGTTTCAGTAATTCAAGGGGACCTAACTCAAAATTGTGCCACAAATTAACTAAGAGCACTCTCTGAGTATCTACTTTACTCTATCATTTAAAATACATTACTAAAACTTTACTTTTTTTTTATTTTACATCAAAATTTTACAATACACCATATATCAATGTTTCTATATATTTCTTTATATTATCCTTAAATGCTTTTATGAATTAAAATAATAAAAATGACTAAAAAACTAATAGATTTGGAGAGTGAAAGAAAGAAAAATAAATAAGAAAAATGTTTAAAGGAGCTCTAAAAATTCTATAAGTGTAGAGAAGGAAACAAAAAAATATAGAGGAGCTCCAAAATAAAGAATAATTATAGAAGATGCTTTTAAAGTAGTATAGTAGCTCCTCTCTAAGAATTATTAGTCTTGTACAAAAATTTCTATTTTTATTACAAAAATAATATTATAATCTTATAAATTATTGTTTGTTTTCATCAAAATTTTATAAAAGACAAAGTTTTCTACGACTATGACTCAAAAAAAATTAGAGAGTGTTTGTCTCGTTAACTAAAAATTTGTTTTTTGTTTTTAAAACTTAAAATTTATTTTCTAAAAACGTTTTAAGAACAAAGTTACAAAAAATAGAAAATTTTGAGAACAAAAAAAATTAGAGGATGTTTGACACCTTAACTAAAAAATTATTTTTTGTTTTTAAAAGCTAAAAACTATTTTTTGAAAACAGGTTGGGTGTTTGGCGTTGTTTTCAAAAAACAATTTTTAAAAACAAAGTTACAAAAAACAGAAAATTTTGAGAACAACAAAAAGTTGTTTTCTGTTATTCTAAAAAAAATTGTCTATCTTTTTTTTTTTTTCTCACACCATTTATTTATTTATTATTATCTAACATCATTTATTGTCACATAATTTTCTCTCTCTTCAGTTTCTCTCACATCACTTTCTCTCTCATCACTTAATATACCATCATTTTCTCTCTCATCATTTTTTCTCTCTCGTCATTTCCTCTCTCATTACTTTCTCTCTACTCACTTCTCTCTTCTCTCTCTTTACTTTCTTTCTCATCACATTCTCTCTCATTTTTTCTTAGATCAATTTTTCTCTTCTCAATTTCTATTTCTTCAAATTTTCTCTCCTTACTTTCTCACTTCTTATTTTTCGTATTTTTTTTTCAAATTATTTTATCACATTATTTATTACAAACTTTTAAAATATTTTTCTCTTTGTAAATATATATGTTAATATTTTATTTAAGATTTAAAAAAAAAAAAACTAAAAAATTGTTTTTAGAAAACATTAACCAAACACCTCTTGTTTTTTTAAAACTACAAAAACAATTTTCTGTTTTCATTTCTGAGAACACAACTTTGAAAACAAAAAACAGAAAACAATGCCAAACAGGCTATGTTTTTCTTTATTTTTTTGTCAATTTTTTCTCACATAATATTTTTAATTATTATTATCTCATATCATTTTCTCTCACATCAATATATCTTCTCATTTTTTCTAAACTCATTTTCTCTAACATCACTTTTTTATCTCCTTATTTTATCTCTACTCACTTATTATCTTATTATTTTCTTTCTCATCACTTCTTATATCTTAATTTTCTCTCTTCTCATGTTTTCTATCTCGCCATTTTCTATCTCATTTTTTTTTGCATCAATTTATCTCTTAACAATTTTTCTTTCTCAAAATTTATCTTCTTACTTTCTCAAGTCTTATTTTTCATTACTTTCTCTTTCATATTACTTTATTATAAATTTTTAAAAGATTTTTCTCTTTGTAAATATATTTATTAATTTAAGATTTTTTTAAAAAATAAAACTAAAAAAATTATATTTTGAAAAATATTAACTAAACACTTGTTATTTTTTGAAAACTACAAAAACTATTTTCTATTCTCATTTTTTAAAACACAATTTTGAAAACAAAAAAAAGAAAACAATAACTATAAGACCCTTTAGTTTTCAATTCTCATTGTTCTCTTATACTACGTTCTCTATCCTCTCATTCTTTTAGATATGTATATTTTTGTTCAAATATGTTTCCTCTCAAAAGAAAAATCTTATAAAAATATTTGTCAAACACCTCCTTTTTTTTCTTTTTAACAATTGATATCAATAAAAAAACATTTTGGTGTACAAAATTGGATATAATAATTATTTTAGATTCAATATTAATAAATATTATATTTTATGTAAATAAATTAAATTGTTTAATTAACTGAATTTAATTTTAAAAAAATAAATTTAAATACACTAATAATAGAACTATAGTAATTAAGTATTGTCCACTGTTTGTTTAGTGTGCGTACATTATTTTATACACACTATTACAAAAATATGCTTTTAGAACATTTTTTTAAGACATCTGCCTAGATGGGAGCCCTAAAAACACCACATTGACTTTTTAGGTTATTTATTGAGAGTCTTTAAAGAATTTTTTTAGGACATGCGGTGCGAGTTCTAAAAACTGATATGTGTCTTAAAAGTTTGATTTTTTTTTAACAAAAGTTTATGAACTTTTTAGGACACTCATTGAGAGTCCTTAAAGAACTTTTTTTAGGATACGCAGTGCAAGCCCTAAAAACTTATGCGTGTCCTAGAAGTTTGGATATTTTTTGTTTAACAAAAGTTTTATTATATATTAAATCAGAAAAGAATAAAACACTTGCCCATGGATTCTCTCTCTTCCCCCATTTCTCTTTCTCTCTCTCTAGATCTCTCTCTTGCAACTTGCTACCACTAAACGAATGACGGCTCTCCGACCACCCCCCACCTACACGCGCCGCCCAGGTATCTTCGCCGGCCCCCGAAACCCCCAGCCCTGCGAGCCCCTAGCCTCACGCGTCCCCTAGCCCTCTCGACGGAGCCTCCAAAGTTCAGCGACTATGTGGGTTTCCGAAACGTTTTGGGATTTTTCCGACCACCTCGAGCTACCCCGAGCCAAATGACCACTACCACTGCATTCCTTGTGTTTTGGATTTCAAAACCCACTAAAGGATCGGACCGAACTACCACTATGGGGTGGTGGCGCTGCATTCCTTGTGCTTTGGCTACCAATTAATTTTAAAAAAATTAAAAGTAAAATTTTTCAGGGCTCGCGAGCTCTAAAAAATCTCACTTTTTAAGGCTCTCAAATAGAGAATTCGCGCCCCGCGAATCCTAAAAACTTTTTTAGAGCTCGCATTAGCCTTTTTTGTGGTAGTGACAATTACGTACACACAATTAAAAATTATTTTGAAATTGGGTTATTTATAACATAATTCCAAATTAGTACGACCAAAGTTAAATAAATCATATCATACTAATTTCCAACCACACAAATTCTTATTCAATAAACTAATTTCCAACCACACAAAAACATAAATACATGAATAAATGCATGCACATGCATTGAATATCTTATTATATATGTTTTACACATCATGAATATATGAAATATTAGTACACATCATGGCCTATTTTCCATGCCGTTTGACCAGCGTTGAATAATAATATATATACCCAACTAAACTAATTAATTGAGTTTATTAGGTAAACAAACTCCTCTTCTTCCCTTAATTTGGGAGCTAATAGAATATACATATATATATACACACAATTATTTATTATGTATAAACACAACTAACAAATATGCTTGAACATGAGCATGAACATGACAATTATGACAGATAGGGTTTTGAACTAATTCTCCAATAAAACTTCAAGTTGTGGCCATTCTAGATAAGAATTTCATGTATGTTGATGAGTCATATAGATTCTCCTCATCATAATACTAATTAATTGATCAATTAATTAATTAAAGCACCATGCATTGTAACTATACATAATATTAGTTATGAGAAAAAAGAACTGTTATTAGTTTATGATCGTGAAAACTACTAACTGATGATCTCGATTGTACTTTGATCACGTTTTTTAATATACACTTTTGCAGAGTTAGATGATGA
Organism: Humulus lupulus; assembly: GCF_963169125.1. Taxonomy (NCBI): domain Eukaryota; kingdom Viridiplantae; phylum Streptophyta; class Magnoliopsida; order Rosales; family Cannabaceae; genus Humulus; species Humulus lupulus. Next base: position 213,235,494 of record NC_084802.1, read on the forward strand.
GAAAAAATCGACGGTTCATGATCAGCATTATTGGCATCGACTACTCATCCCATGTGGACATTCATGATTAAAAGGTATCTTTTCTTCTCTAACAATTATATGTGTCACGTTTTTATTAATTACTATTATTACTACTATTTTTGTTTAAATATTAAATATTGTGTTCTCTAGAACACGAGGAATAGGAATACCCCTTTAAAAAAACACGAGGAATATTCAACAAGAATGAAACTAATAATAAGTTAGTAATAAGTATATATTAATTAACTTATACTTTTATGTTGTATAAATATGTAATTTATTATTTGTGGTTGGTAGCAAAACAAGAGGCGTGAAACCTCTCATAGCTACTCTTCATTATTAATATTATTATTATTACTTTTTAATATTTTAGGCAAATTATTATGGGTGTAAAAAATATTATATGTATATATGGATGCCAGGAAAATTAGGCAAATAATAAGTGTAAATTACTCAACCAAAGTTGCGTTGTCCATAACCTTTTTAAGAGAAAAGTAATAATAAGATATATAAAATAAAAGGCCTAAACCAAAAGATAGAACTCTAGTTGTTTTGATAAGATCAAGGGAAAACAATATATAAATAAAAATAAAAAAGAGAAGTAGAAAAGGTGGCACGATATGTATATTTTAAATTTATTTTGTTATGTAGATTATACTTTTATAATTATTATTATTATATACTTACTTAGATAAAGAATGTAGGGATGTGGAACTCGAATTATACTTTTTGTGCAATTTTGTTACCTGAAATTTTATTTTTATTATTATTATTAGTTCGAAAAACCAATTGTGGTGCAACAAGGAAATTTTTAATAAAGACATCCTTGTATATATTTAGATTAAATATTTATAAAGGCTAAAGGATTGTAACTTACATGATTTATGTGCCAGACATGTGAGTTTTTAACATGGGCATCAAATGGAAAAACTTAAAAAAAAATTAAACAGTTTTCATTTTTTTCAAAACTAGAAATGTAGGCTTTGGTTGACATAACTTTTCAAAAGCCTTTATTATTTAGTCATAAAAGCTAATTTAGTGGCTTTTGATAAATGATTGGCATAAATATATAAAAGAGCTTATGAGAGAAGTAAGTTCTTTTTGGGAAAGCTGCTATCATTAATGTGACGCTCCAAGTCACTATGTCTGTTTCCTGGAATAACGACTAGCCCTGCAAACCAGCAGGAGTCTTTGCAGCTTACTTCACCTCGAGCAATCTTATGATGGGTGACCTCCTGGGAAGTTTTCCCAAGAAGCGTGCGAGTGAGGACAAAACACGCTGGAAAAACTCGTGTTGGTTTATAGGGTCAGTCATCATTCCAGGAAGCAACCATAGTGATGTGGGGCGTTACAAATGATATCAGAGCTTTGACCCAGCTGGAAGTGTGGTCGACGGGGACGTCAGGCCTGTAAGGGGGGTGATTGTGGCAGTCAGAATCTCGTGATCCGTGAGGGGAAAGACCGGGTAAAGCTGTGCAATCCCACACTGCCTGGGGAAGGTCAAGTATGATGATTCTAAGATTGTGTAGGTATAGGACTACACCGTTGAAGATGACTTAAATGGATTGATGGGTACTACCTATGCCAACAAGATGCATCTTCTTTTCGGTAGCCCATCACTTGAGAACTCCAAAGTTAAGCGTGCTTGACCTGGAGCAATCTTATGATGGGTGACCTTCTGGGAAGTTTTCCCAGTAAGTGTACGAGTGAGGACAAAGCACGCTGGAAAGACTCGTGTTGGTTTGTAGGATCAGTCAACATTCTAGGAAGCAGCCATAGTGACGTGAGGCGTTACAATTAACTTATTGGAAAAACACTTTTTCCCAAAATTAAAGGCCGAAGTAAAATCGTTGCCAACCAGGGCTATAATCATTCTTACTCTCTAATCTCATCCCCACCACATTATTCTAATCAGCCTTACAAAGGCTTTATTTGCAGCAAGAAAGATATATAACCTAATTTTTATTAGAAAAACAGTAAAGTAAGTACATATTACCAAAGCATAACTCACTTAATTAGATAAGGTAATTTGTATAGAAGAATACTTATAATTCTAGAATATAGAGTTATTATTTTGAACATTTAAACGTATAAATTTGTAATAAAGTTGACTGATTTATGCTTATCGTGTAAATATTGACTTAATTTCTCATTTAGTTTGATTTTTATGTTAGTTTATATTTGTTGTTGTTTAGAGCTGATAATTATGAAAATAATGGTGTTTTAGACGAATTATTTTGGAGTGAAATAACATTAAAAAGAGCAAGGTGGGAACTCAGTAATTGAACTAGGGTAAAAAGCTGAGGTGGACCCTTTCGAAAAGAAAAAAAAGCTGAGGTGGACTCTTTAAAAAAAAAACTAAGGTGTACCTAGAAGTATCAATGACAAACAAGCTGTTATGCTAAGTTTAAGTCTAGAAAGGTTGAATTTAGTAAATAATATAGGAATATAGGTGATGTTTAGTTGGGCGTAACGGAATACAATAAAAAATAATTAATTTTTATTTCATATTTTTGTTTGATTGCATTTTAGAGTATTAAAATGTCATTTAATGGAATGGTTTTTCTACAATTTTAGTAGAATGACTATTCCATTTAAAAATATGAGAAAATACCATTCCAATGCAAATAGAAAATAATAATAATAATAATAATACTAAATTTTTTATTCATATTAATTTTTATTCCAATCCATTACTATTCATCTTCCTATTTCCATTAATATTTTTCCAACCGATTGACACCTTAATGTTTGTCTTGTATAATACTTGAGAATTTATGCTTACTATTGTGTTCTTAAATATGAAGTGCCATAAGATTATGTTGAATTAGGTGAAAGAACCCATGCCGTAATATATGAAAAAGTCTTATATATTAATTTAAAATTCTTGTTAACTCTGGAATTTCGCTCTAATATTGTTGCAGCATTTCATTTGGTTTTGGGATTAAGGGAATTCAATAATCCTAGTCTATCTTCCCATACAATTTTTGCTCTTGGTGTTTATTCCTAATTATTGCTGGTGCTTCATTTTTGGAATTTTAATTCTCTTTGCCATTAATTTTTAGTTTAGAACCAATCCAATCACTTTTGATTGATAAGTACTTTAATTTAGAGGTTATTTTTTGCATTTTATTTATAATTTGCAATCTCTATGGAAATCATCTTACTTAGTTATCATTATATTACTTATGTTATTATGTACACTTACACATATTAAATTGGGCTTTTTTCATTAATATATATATACAAAAGTTTTAATGCAAAAATACGGTAATTAAATAATTCATTCATTAATATATTCCTTTAATATGTTTTGTAAAAATATGATTTGCATAATAGTACGCCTTTGAAGTAAGTATTACAAACAATGTGAATCTTGGTCTAATTTGAAAGTGAATAAAGCATAGTCAAACATGGGTATATGTAGTATGTTTTGTTATTATTAATTTTTTTTATATTCCATGCCACATGAGTACCATGTGTAGAACTTTATGTTCATTTATATATATATATATATATATATAAACAAAATCATATATATATAATCATAAATTATGGGTGTTATATAGGTAAAATTATGTGGGTGTTCAACACGTAGAGTAGCTGCATTATTTATAAAAAAAAGAAAGTATATAGTATGTATTGATATTGTTCATCTTCTCATTTTCATGATTATATATGTCACTTGAAACAAAGTTGAAGATCAACAATTCTATTAATATAATACTGGGGAAAATTTTATAATTGTGAAAATGTTAAATGTGTCAAATTGAAAACTTGGAAATGTCCATGTGAAGTTATGATGCTATTTTAATTAAATTAATTATTCCTTCCTTTTTTTAAGTCTTTGTTTTGAAGAAATAAAATAAAGGAGATTGCAACCTTCAATGCTTTTCTTCCCACCTTCAATATTTTTTTCCTCTAATTTTGAGTTGTGGTGATAAGTGTTATTTCTTAATCGGACTTGTTAATTGAAATTGTTGATACTACAAAAATGAAACTTCACGTTGCTTTGCAACTATATAAATGAAACTTTATATGGTTGTTTAAGGAGTTTCAATGGTTGCTTAACAGGTTGTTTTATGAGTTGTTAATCAAGTTACTTTAATGACTGCGTAAGGAGATTCAAGGGTTGATTAATAGGTTGTTTTATGGGTTGATTAGATATATAAGGTTGTTTAACATGTTGCTTTATATGTTGCTTAATAGGTTGTTATATAGAATTACTTCAGAATTTTCAAGAGTTGCTTAAGAGGTTGCTTTATAGATTGCTTATGAAGATTATGGGTTGTTTAGGAATTTCAAAAGTTGCTTTATGAGGATTATGGGTAGTCTAAGGAGTTTCTAAGGTTGCTTAACAGATTGTTATCTAGGGTTGCTTAAAGAGTTTCAAGAGTTGCTTAATAAGTTAATTTATGCGTTGTTTATCAAGTTGCTTTAAGAATTGTGTAAGGAGTTTCAAGGGTTGCTTAACAGTTTGTTTTATGAGTTGCTTAACATGTTACTTAATATGTTGTTATGTAGAATTGCTTCAGAATTTTCAAAGGTTGCTTAAGAGTTTGTTTTATAGATTGTTTATGAGGATTACAGATTGCTTAGGAGTTTAGAGAGCTGCTTAACATGTTGTTTTGTGAGGATTATGGATTGTTTAAGTAGTTTCTAGGGTTGCATAATAAATTGTTTATGAAATTGCTTTAAGGATTGCGTAAGGAGTTTCAAGGGTTGCTTAACAGGTTAATTTATGGGTTGCTTAACATGTGTGATTTATGTGTTGCTTAATAAGTTATTACATAGAATTGCTTCAGAATTTTCAAGGGTTGCTTTATAAAATGTTTATGAGAATTATGGGTTGCTTAGGAATTTTAATGGTTGCATAACAAATTAAAAGAAACATATACTATTTCATTAAGTTTATGAGGTAGCTGCAGCTCAGGTTGCATATATAAGGTTGTTGTTGGTGTTCCATAGGAGCTTGCTGAGGTTGCATATGAGGTTGCTGGTATGGTTGCTTAGGTTGATCCAAATAATATTTTTTTTCATCATCGTTTATCAAATTGACAAATCAACCGAAACATCTAATAAAGCAACCAAAACAACCTTATAAACAACATCATTAGACATATGATGAATTCAAAGTAACGTTTAATAAGGTTAATATAGAGTTTATATTGCATATGAGGTTGTTACGGTTAATTAAATTTATGTTTGTATTAATATTTAATTGTAGCCACCTCATATATTATCATGTTGCTTTGATATTGTTTTTTTTAAAAAATCATCAAATTAATTAGGAAAATTTCTCGTTCGTCATATTTATTGTCAACTTAAAAAAAAAACAACCTAATCATAATTTTTAATAAGTTTTTATTTCAAAATTAATATTGTTATAATAACATTAGTTCTACAAGTATTTTACTCTCATCATATATGTATATATATATATATATAGAACTTTTTATAAAACGTGAAATCAATTTGATTCAATTCTCTCGTATAAATGGAACACACTCATAATCATTTTAATCAAAAAATAATATATATATACATATATATATATTTACATATGTGAGTACAATGGTGGCAATGAATTAATTAAGAGAAGCAAACCTACAAACTCAATTGTGTTTATCTGGAGGCATTGATAAAAATATATATCATCATATAACAAAGTTGGTAAGTGTAAGTGGTAGACAACAACGTTTAAATAAAAAAGTGTATTAACTTTAAGTAGACCGTATTTTTGAAAATTTTAAATTAGTGAAATAATATAATTAAAAAAATATAATATAAATATAAAAGAGTAAAACTTGGACCGTAAAATTGAAATTTTATAGTAAATGTTAGTATACTAGGGAATTTCCCTATATTTTTTAACATACCATATATTCATACAATATATATATTTTAAAATATATTCAAATATATTTTAATTTTTTTATTATCTATTTTCAAATACAATATATACATATTTTGTCAAAAAAAAAAAAAAAATACAATATATACGTATAATATATTTGTATTTTTTTTCATAGGGTTATTTATAATTTCTTAACATTTTAATAATTTTTTTTGTCGGGTAATTTTTTAATAAAATTTAAATTTCCCATTCTCAGCAGACGCATTCGACTCGCCAACTGACCCAGCGACTCGATTCCCGCACTCAGCAGTCACCGGCGGACCCATTCTCAGCCACGAAGCCGCCTTTTGGCGTTGAGTCTTCCCCGCCAGTCCCCGTCGGCGGCGTTCTCGCCCACTCCACCTCCATAAGGTCTTCCTCTCCGTCTTGTGTTCGTCGCTATCGGCAGTAAGGTATCACACTACTACTAATTACCCACTTACTGATTAAACCTATGCAATTTTTTTAATATCTGATTTTTGAGTTTTAAGTTTGAATCTATTATCTTTGAGTTTGAAGTTTGAATTTATTATCTTTGAGTATGACTTTGAGTTTTTCCTTTTTTTTTTTTTTTTTTTTTGAGTCTTTAAATCTTGTTTGACTCAGAATGTTATATATATATAAATGTATACGTATTATTAGGAAAACAATATAATAGGGTATGGATTATTCTGTGTTTCTAGTTAACTTAGATTAGATAATAGGTACAAGCACTAATATATACAGTAGAAAGGAATCATAACTAATTAGTATCAAACTCTAACATAAAACAGAATCAGGTACAAATTAACTAACACTTAACACGTATATGTCACAGTGGGATCGGATAGCAAAGTTAATATTTTCCAGTTTGATGTGAATGTTTTTGGATAACAGAGTTCATCTTTCATTAGAGCTTTTCACCTTGTTTAATGGTAGAGGCAATGACTTTTGAGTTGGTTATATAAAAAAAATTGTTCTCTTTTTGCTCCCAAATTCCTAATATTGCAATGGTTTTGATCCTTTATCAAATGGCACTTTTTGTTTTGATGACTTGGTAGTTTATTTATTCTCTGTCATTATAATGATTTTGATCGGTTAAAAGATTTCAGATACTAAATACTATTTTTGTTTCTAAGATCTAACCAAAATCAACTTAAATTAAAAGAATGGTCATTATATGTACACAAGTTTTTGCTTCCTATGCTTGGATCCTTATATCTGTCTCTTGATCGGAGAATGAAAATGTCAGGCAAATTGTTTGCCATATTCTTTTGGGTTTGAAATTCAATGCTATTATGCTCCGTCCCAATATATTATTTTTCTTCATTTCTAGTTCTTGACACCATTTCTAATGACCTTTATTTTTGTATATTTTTATTTAATGATTGTTAGTTCTTTTGATGGGTTTGTTAACAGCTTGCTCTTCAAGTATGTCTTGTAGTAGTTTCGTTTATACTTGTGCTCTTACAGAAACTGTAATAGCTATTACAAGTCATAGAGAGTCATTTAAAGGAAGAAAGTTTGGAAATTTAAATGTTTGCACATATGGGCACTTGGGAAACAGGTCGAAAGTGAGGAGCAAGAGAATGGGTTTATGTGGGTTTGTTATGAAAATCCCAAAGGAAGAGGTTGAACTGATCACGGAGAAAAAGAAAGTTGTGATATCTTCAGAAATGGTTATAAGGGTTCTTAAGTCTACTAAGGACCCACATTCTGCTTTTTCATACTTATGGTTGTTGCTGGGCTACCTTACGTTGTTCACACCACTGAAACGTGCAATTACATGCTTGAAGTCTTGATGACTCATAAGAGGATATGGCTGTTGTTTTTGATTTCATGCAAAAGAACAAGGTTCACCGAACTTTGAACACTTATCTTGCTATTTTTAAAGGTCTTCACATAAGGGGTGGAATTCAACGAGCACCGATGGTGCTCGAGAAGATGAGAAAGGCTGGGTTTGTTTTGAATGTGTATTCATATGATGGGTTGATCTATTTGCTTCTCCAGTCAGGGTTTTGTAGGGAGGCTTTGGACGATTACAACAGAAGGTCATGAAAGGGATGAAGCCAGGCTTGAAGATTTATTCTGAACTGATGGTGGCATTTGGAAAGCAAAAAGATACTCAAATTGTAATGGGTTTGTTAGAAGAGATGGGACATTTGGGATTAAGGCCTAATAGTTACACATTTAACATATGCATTAGAGTTCTTGGAAGGGCCGGGAAAATTGATGAGGCTTATGATGTATTGAAGATAATGGACAAAGAGGGATGCGGGCCAAATGTTATTACTTATACAGTTCTCATTGATGCTCTATGTAACGTAGGTAAACTTGGTAATGCAAAGGCATTATTTGTAAAGATGAAAGCTAATGGTCACAAACCTGATCTCATAACTTACGCAACTTTGTTGGACAAGTTAAGTGATATGCAAAGCCAATTCGTCCCTTGAGTATTCAGTGGGAGAACCACCTTGATGAACAATCTTTATAGCTGCTTTATTTGTTCTTCACCTTGAGCACAAGGTGAAACTTGGGGTGGTGGGTATTTATAAGAATTCACTAAAGGGTAGGGAATTGATAGACTATTATTACTAGAGGGGTATATTGGTATTTTGTAATTAGTGGGATTAGTCTATTAGTATTGTTAGTTACTCTATATATATGACTAAGGAGTGAATAAGGGGGCATGGAATTTGTTATTTTGTATTGAGCTACTACTCATTGGGAGAGAACCAAGCTCTCCAAACTTGGTGTTTGGGTCTGTAATGCTTCTTCTATAATAGAAACCTGCTTGATTTGGTGTGTTAAATCTCTGGTTCATATCATTAAGGGATTGTGGAGATTGGAAACTCTGGAAGAAATTTGGGATGAAATGGAAGCTGATGGTCTTGCTCCTGATGTAGTTACGTTCAACATTCTTATTGATGCTTTATGTAAAGCAGACAATGTTGACAAAGCATTTAATTCTCTGAGTGTCATGAAGAAGAAGGGGATCTCGTTCTACTAAATTGATATTTTCTTCTCTGAAACTGTGTTTGACTGTTTGTAGGTAATTTTCCTTTGAGAAATATCTTATTTCAAATTGTCCTATGAACTTTCCATTTTCAGGACCAATTGGTTCGAGGGATGACCATATGATTATTTGTTCATATGCAGATTTGAATTCTGACAAATTTGGTAATGAAGGGTTGCATATGTGATTACTAACTAATCTTTGTAGATAAATTAGTTGTCTAACTTAATATTTGGTGAAATATTTAACAAACTTCTCATCATCAGTTTCAACTATTTTTGTATTAGTTTTAGAGAGTATTCATTATCATGTGTTTTATCAGGTGTCCTAGTCTTACAATTTCTTCCACAACTCAGTTTGTAGTCAAGAATCAAATGGCTGGGGAAAAAAATACACCAAATTATCAGAAAGAGACATTCTAATTGAAAGACCTTTCTCAACATTTCATGTGTACTGTAATTGTCCATTATGTTTCAATTGAAGAATGATAACAATCTCTATCGAGAATTGCTGCAGACAATACAGATTCTATATCTGATGTTGTACTGAATTTCTCTTCTTTCCAAGTCTTTGGCCATTGATCACCCAATTTTTAGGCTTTCTTAAGTACTTTTAGTCTAAGCTTCTAGATGTTGGTTTCGTTTTCCAATTCTCCATATATTCATTGACGTTGTATTTCAACTTCTTTGTTGACAATTTATGTTGTATATGATAGTTTTAATTTTGAACACTTTGCATTTCAAGTTTTGGGGATTGCTCCTCATATAGATCTGTATGTCTTTGCCTTAAAAACCTGAAACTCGAACAAAATTCACTAGCTATTAGGTGTAACCTTTATTCTGCCATATTATTTCCCTGATAAAATAATTACCACATTCACAATAAATTAAGAAAAATAAAAAATAATTACCACACAATATTTCACAATTTTTTTATCATGTATCTCATTAAAATCTTATGGTTTGAAATGCACATCACGAATACATCTTACTTTCTCTGTATCATTCTTAGTGTTAGGATTTGTCTTTTTGCCAAATGTGAATCAAGGCTGGCTGCTACTTTTCTTCTTGCCAAGGTCTTGTCTCGAAGACCCATCTCCAACATTTCTTCACAGTTGCAGAGAAAAACGTCCGAGACAAGTAATGATTTCTTCCTTGTTTCTTGAGAAAACTTAAACCATTTTCTTCTTCGTTGAGTTCTTCAATATGATTCTGAGTCTTACATCTTCTCTTAATCATTCTTAGTCTCATTGTCTCTGGTCTTGCTTTCTCTGTCAAATATGTCCCGGTTCAGGGCTCTCTTCTTGCACTACAATCTGATTCTCTCTGGTTTAGCTGCTTTCTACAAAGGTAAACAAGCAAACTCCATTTTCATATTCTAATTCTCAGATTAATTTGTTAATTTAGATTTTAAATCTCTGAGACTATTTAAGGCGACTGAGATTATTATTTGAACAGATTCTTTTATTATTATTATTATTTTTTGTAAAAAATGCTAATATTGATTGATATTATTAATAATGATTGCTTTTGCCATGGAAAATGTGTTGATATTTGCCTACTTTTTACGTTCATATTCCTTGTTCCACGTATTAGTGTTAGATTTTTTATTTGGTGCTTCTTAGATTTTTTTAAAAATTTTGCTCATATATGTTAGTGAGACAGCTATTGAGAGAGGAAAGGTCTTATTCTCCTATTTCTTGCACTATATTTACAAAAAGAAGACAGGAAAGAAAAAGCTTTTGGAACCTTTCATATGCAACTTAATGTTTAGACTGTAGATTTTGTCGGATCTAATCTATTCAGAGCTTCCTTGTATTAGTTCTTCTCTTTCAGGGAACTTTTATCTTCGTTTTCTAGCCGCTGCATATCAAAATCAGTCAGAGCTGAGGGAAGCATTCTGAACTCTGTGTGTATCAGATGTATTACAGTACTTATTGTGAGCTTGACCGGTGCCATTATGTCTGACTGGTGAAATGGCAAGGGTTGTGGCTTTACAGTCTACTGCTTCATCTTTCAAAGAGTACAAGTACAGGTATCAGTCCCTATGGTGAGATTACGCCTTAGTTGCTATTTTTTTACTTCTTTTTGTGGTTTCTTTTTTAGGTTCACTGTTATTTATGGCTCATGACATGTTTAAAGATATTTACACAATAATAAAACTTTTGATGACACGTTTGTGACATTACTTATTTTAGTTATCGCAATGGATCTTCAGATAAACAAATTTATCTGCTTTTTATTGCGATTTTTTTTATATGATTCATAGGGAAGCGAAACAAAAAGACATGTCTGTATCTTATGCATCATCACTTCTATGCATTTGTCCTCTCTGTTTGAATTAGTAATTTGGTACAATAAGACTCTTATCTGATTTGTAGGTCGGGCTCTTTTGAGCCTTACAATAAGTCTCTAACTTTGGATCTTATTGAATCTTTGCATTTCAATCTTTATATTTTGAGGAAAAATGGTATATTTTACGTTTAACTTGTATGGTTATTAGGCTAAAGAAAAAGAAAAAAATCACTATTTTTTTGTGGCGGGCAGAGATTGTTTTGTTCTAAATTGAGGATTGTCACTTCAATATGCTGATTTAGTTAATATTTTTCATCTCATTTTTCAGATATTGAAGGATTGAAGAGAAATGATTTGGGGAGTTCTCCACCGTAGAGTTGCTTCGGTATATCATATAAGCTTTTTTTTTTTGGATGTGTAATGTAATTTTGTCATTGGTTTTGTAATGGGCAACCTTTGTTTTGTGCTAGGTTTTGATTTTGAAAAACTTTATAGGATTTTTTTTAATGTTTTCTTTTTCTATATTAATCAATAGTCTCGGGTGATGGGACAAGCCTGGAAAGCTAAGCCTACGGTTTCGGGTCAAGCTGTTATCATACTGCGCTTAAAGAGGTACTAATACTTGAGAATTTGTTTCTCTTCCCTTTTGTTGTTTGATAACTGGGTTTTTGATGTGCCATTGAGAGTTTAATTAAAAGCGAGCCTTTTTGGCGTAGATTTTTTTTTTAAGCATGTTGCGTACTTTACTCCCTCTAGTTTTCTTCTATGGTTTACAATTACCAATGAGAAGTTTAATGTTGATATTGCACCTCCTTTCCATGGAGTTGTGAAAACTGTAAGCTAAATGTGTTATTTGCTGTAATTTCACATTCTCAATTTGCTTTTAAATCTGCAGTCTTCATTCATTTGGAGGGAGATTGCCTGTCCAGAGCTCTAGCTACCACACATTCAGATTGAGCAATAGATCATGTAAGGACCGTTGGACACCATCTATTTCCCCATTGGTATGATATTGTCCGCTTTGGGCCTAAGCCCTCACGGATTTGTTTTTGGGCACCTTCCCAAAAGGCCTAATTCCAATGGAGATGGTGTCCAACTTTATATACCCAAGATCCTTCCCATTTCTAGCCAATGTGGGACTTTGGTTGTACACCCAACAGATCATTTTCTTCAGATGATGGTATTCCTCATCTAGTTTAACTCACTTGATCTTCATATATCCATACCACGAGGTGGTGACTGGTGATTTTGGCTTTACATTTGATAATTTTCCCTTAAATTTTACTGTTGAATTGTGCAGGAGATGTGGTTGACGCTGCTGTTCCTTTGATGGGTGAATCTGTTACTGATGGGACTTTGGCAAATTTCTTAAAGAGTACGTCAATAGTGGCTGCTTGACTGTCTGTTATCCATTCACCAGTCTGGACATTCTGTTTACTTGTTGAGATTTATAATGTGTTCATGTACATGAATTGATGCCTTGCCTTCTCATGTTTATGGTGCATAACAAGCAGAACCCGGTGGCAGAGTTGAAGCGGATGAGCCCGTTGCTCAAATTGAAACTCATATGGTAATTTATCTTATGGAACTTCTATGGTACAAACTTACAATTATTGTATTTGAAGCACTTTGAAGGGTTGTTGCCGAACTTTATTGTTTGTTACTCTGTTGTGTGTATCAATCGGTGTTGTCAGTCCTGTAGCTGGAGTTATAACTAAGGTAATAGTTTTGGAAGCATGGCTTTTTAATTTCTTTAGATCTCGTTGATATACAAGTTACTCTACTCTTCTTGTGCTGATTTCTATATAATTGGTAGTAGCTTCTGGCCAACGAAGGTGATACTGTAGAACCAGGCATCAAGGTTGCTGCTATATAGAAATCAGGTGAAGGTGCACCAGAAGCTGCTCCGTCGGAAAAGGCTGTCTTGTTAGTCAGCCGCCACCGTCTTCCAAAGAGGCCCCCAAAACAGAGACGACCCCTATCAAGGAGGCAAAGAAAGAGCCATCTCCGCCACCACCCAAATCTAAGGGACCTCCAAAGGACAGAGAAAGACGGGTTAGTTATATTATGCATGTGTAAAATAATATTTTGATTTGGTTGGAATTTCGACAATTTCTTTATTATTATTATTATTATTCCATGACAAGACTCAGGAAACGAGTTGCAACAAGTTTGAAGGATTCTCAGAATACGTTTATTAAAATAATAATTATGTGATTATAATATAAATAATTAATATTTTTATTACTTTTTTTTATAAGTAGAATTCTTAAATTATTTTATTCTTGCATTTAAGTCTTTAATATTTTTAAAATTTAACTTTAAAATAATTAATTCTTGTTGAAACAAATATATAATATTATTTTTTATTATTATGTTCAGTACAAATTTTTTAAATAAATAATTCATTAAAAGTGAAAATAAGGATGATAGTTTCTTCTTTCTCTTCAACAATTTGTTGATACTGATTTCATGAGAGCTTTTACTTTTCTCTCTTTGAGGGGAAAAAAGTGAAAAAAATGAGCTAACAAATAATAGTTACCTTTTTTCTTTGTTCTAGAACGGCATGTTTCAATACTAATGATTTTTAATTATTATTAATAAATAAAAGTATTAAAACTTTATCTCTATAAAAAAAATTATTTGAACATTTTAAATAATTTTTAAATCAAGACTAAATGATCTAAATAAAATATTTATTAAGGATTGCAGTGTTAAATATTTTAGATTAAGAATTAAGCATAAAAAAATATAAAAAAATATGAGCTTTAACTGCAAAAGGACCCATTCTAATACTATAATTCAAAAAATGCAATTGTAATAAAATTTATTTTTAAAATATAATAAATCTAAATTAACATATTTTAAGGAAGTGTAATATTATAAATATATACTATTTAATCAGTTTAGTATTAGGTTATTGGTCATTAATTAATATTCATTCATATATTTTAGGGAACTATAAAATTAATCATGATCATTTAATAATGGTCTATAGGTTAAAATAAATGTAACCATCGATGGCTAAAAATTGACGTAATATTGAGTACTAACTTATTAAACTGAATATTATATATTAATTACTGGTCAAACAAAATATGAAATTAAGTGAAGATTGAAAGAAGAGTATATGATCTTTAATGATTTATCAATGTGTTTATCTTGTTTCAAATACTAGTTTCTTTTTTCAGTAAATTTAATTTAATTCAAATTAAACATAACGGAATACAACTTTCAAGTTGGTAATGCTTTTTTCATTTTCAATTCTATCTATAAACGAAAGAACAACAAAAAGAAAAAGTAGCAAAATGCAACAAAATAAAAATAACAAATTTAAGAAGGATTTATATATTTTTTTATCGTGTATTATAAAATGGATTAAATAGACTTTTAAACATAGTTATTGGGCAGAATGATTGTGTTTTTTTTTTCTTTTCTGAATTATTAGTTTGGTAAATTATTTGTAATTTTAGTTTAAAAAACTTTGACCAAAACAAGTTTAGAGGTCTATTTAAATTATTTTACAAAATATAAGGTCTAAAAAATAATTTATCTAAAATCTAAACAATTAAAGATACAAGACTAACAGTTTAAAAATTATAAAAAAAATAGAAAAGTAAATTATAATGACTTTAAAAAAAAATTATACTTAACAAGGAAAAGTAATCTAGTTTCAAATTTACATCTAAAATATAAGAATGAATAGCTAGATTAAATTCATGTCACACCCGTTATTGTTTTCTTTAAAACTCTTAATTACTAAAATTAAAAGTACAAAGATCAAATTATAATCAAGTATGGGCTATTTGGGACAGCTTTTAAATAAGCTAAAAGTTGCTTTCTGAAAAAATTGTGCAATAAAAAATATTTGGTAAATAGTCAAAAAGTAATTTATTAAAAAATTTATGCAGAATCTACAACTAAAAGTTAAAGTTGGGTTTTTTCTTAAAACAACTTTTTAAACAAACTTTGTAATAAATGCATTTTTTATCTAAATATATTTACTTTATTATTATATATTAAATCTTAAATATTTTTATATTTGTTAGATATTTTTTTATTTTAGTAATTTTAAATCAACAATTACTTCAATATAGAGTTTATTATACATTATAATATTATTTTTGCATTTCACGGTATTTTAAAATTGTAATTTATCAAACACACATGTCAATTTTATGTTTTTTTTTTTAAAAAATAATTATAATTTTAACACGTTTAAATAAATACAATATTTATATTGAAATCTATTGAATATGTTTACTATCTGTGAATTTGTTTTAATAAAAAAAAATGACATTAACTTTAGTCTTTTAATATATTTAACAACATTTTAATTATATATATATATAGAAAAGTTCTCAATGGTTATTACCCACACATGGGTACCTAGATAAATGTGCAAATATGCTGACATGGCATGTAGGTGACTTGGTACATCAAGTTACCAACAAGTAAAGATTCTTTTTTTTTTTTGCATTAATTTCGAAATTGATTTTTTTTTTGGTCATTAGGAATGGTGATTCCAACCAATAAAAGGTAAGCTCTCTTTTCAAGTTTTGAATTAATTTAAAATTTTAAAATTAGGGTTTCATAATAAATGCACACTCATTTCTTAAACTCTCTATTCTTCTTCTTCTTCTTCTTCATTCAAAGTAAAAAAATAAACATAAAAAAATCATAATTGCACCATCATTTTCGTGAGCATGTGAAGAAGAGAAAGAAGAAAAACAAAACGTGTGAGGAAAAAATAGAGGTGGAGAGAGAGAAAACGCATGGGAGTAGAGGGGAAGGGGATGAAGAATAAAAGAAGTAGATCTAAGGATTTAGAAGGAAGGGTTGGAAAGAAGAGACAAATTTTTTATGATAACTCATTGTCTCCTAATCGAATCAGGTCAAAATTGCTTTTAGATCGCGCTCGTCGGTATAGATCTCCTATGAAACGTTTGGAGTCGTCATCTTCTATGTTCGAAAGTAGAACTCGACGTTGTCTTCATAGTGAGTCTTATTGTTCTTTTTGTAAGGTAATATCTTCATATCTATATATGTGTCTATGATTGAGATCTCATTTTATGTTTATGTTAGAACACTTCGATTATATTTTTCTAAAATATTTTTTCTATTTAAAAATTAGGAATACGAAAACCATGTATGTGTAGATGAGGTAGACCGTGATGTTCCTATCCCACCATGGAGTTTTGTCATACCTGATGAAGATGGTGATGCAATGACCATTAATATACCATCAGATGTAAACAAAGGGAATCTTCAAATTCCAGACCATGTAAAATGGAACGAAGAGGATTTTAATTTCTGTGTAAAATTGGATGTTCATGTTTTTGTTTATGATCTTCCTCCACAACACGATTCTGGCATTGATGGTGACGTTGATAGTGAGGAGTATAAGGATAATATGACTATTAATTTTGTGGCGGCAAGCGAGCAATCCATTGAAAGATTGGAGAAAGTTTTGATTAAAGATGATCAAATTGTATGTTCTATTTGCTTTGAGAATGTTCATGTTGGTTTGGAAGCTACAAAGTTACCTTGCACACACACATATCATGAAAAATGTATTGTTCAGTGGCTACAAACTAGTAAATTTTGTCAAATGTGTCGATTTGAGATAGTTTAAAAAAATCATTTTTATATTTGTTACACAAATTTCAGCATGTATTAAATCCTATTATATACTAATAATCCGAATTTTATTTATAATTTTTACATATAATTTCAAAAATGTGAGAACATTTGAATTTCAATATTTATATAACAAAACATTGCATGTTTAATTAGAAAGACTTATTCATTTGAAAGATACATATTCATCTTCCCAATAAAATAATAAAAATAAATATAATAGTTATATATTTATAAATGAATTAATCCATATTTATTCTATCAGCACAACTTTATCTACAATTATTAAATGACATGTTCACATTAAAAGGCAAAGGTTCATAGAACCTATACATATTTTTGAAATACCCTATTGTAATGCAAAAAAAAAAAATTCCAATAATATTTTGAAATTTATAATTTTGTACATCAAAGATAATTATTATGGATGTAAATTGTTCAACTTCCCATATTAATTTATGATATTCTCTATTTTTTTTATTAGTTTTTAATTGTTATTATCTAAATCCTATTAATTTTTATATTAAATGCACATCTTCATATTTAAATACTCTAACCAACTATCTATAACCTAGCATTAAAATAAAAAAAAATTAATATTGCACAATTGTGGTTCTCTAAACCCTAATTTCGAAATTTGTAATGAAAATTTTGAAAATTATAACAATTATATTATTACACATTAATTAGGGTTTACACTAATTACTATTTTGAACAATTAATTATTGAATATATGTTAAATATTAAATGCACATCTTCATATTCAAAGACTCTAACCAACTATCTATATCCTAGCATTAAATAAAAAAAACATTAATATTGCACAATTGTGGTTCTCTAAACCCTAATTTCGAAATTTGTAATGAAAATTTTGAAAATTATAACAATTATATTATTATACATTAATTAGGGTGTACACTAATTACTATTTTGAACAATTAATTATTGAATATATGTTAAATATTAAATGCACATCTTCATATTCAAAGACTCTAACCAACTATCTATATCCTAGCATTAAATAAAAAAAATTAATATTGCACAATTGTGGTTATCTGAACCCTAATTTCGAAAATTATAATAAAAATTTCGAAATATTATTGGATTTATACATATTTTCTAAATTTCAAAATTATATTAAATGCTATTATAATTTTGAAATTTGTAAGTATCAACTTTTCAACCACCTCACTAATTATATTAATTAATGCTATTATAATTTCGAAATTTATAAGCATCAACTTTTCAACCACCCCACTAATTATATTAAATGTTATTATAATTTCTAAAAATTTAAGTGTAGTTCTATTGGTTAAACATTCTGGTGATTCTTAATTACAAAGCAAAGGTTCATAGAACCTACACATATTTTAAAAATTACCTATTATTATGCCAAAAATTATATATAATTATTAACATTACAACTTTTCAACTTCCCATCAAAACACAATGGTTTCAAAAATGATTTAGTATTTTTAAAAAAAAAAATTATAACAATTATATTATTATACATTAATTAGGGCTTACACTAATTACTATTTTGGAGAATTAATTATTGAAAATATGTTAAATATTAAATGCACATCTTCATATTCAAAGACTCTAACTAACTATCTATATCCTAACATTAAAAAAAAATTAATATTGCACAACTATGGTTATCTAAACCCTAATTTCGAAAATTCTAATGAAAATTTCAAAAATTATAATGAAAATTTTGAAATATTATTGGATTTATACATATTTTCAAAATTGCAAAATTATATTAAATGCTATTATAATTTCGAAATTTGTAAGTATCAACTTTTCAACCACCCCACTAATTATATTAATTAATGCTCTTATAATTTCAAAATTTATAAGCATCAACTTTTCAATTACCCCACTAATTATATTAATTGATGCAATTTTAATAATACAATCAGTTTAAATATAAAAAATATTGAATAGTGCAACACTCCATTCGAAATAAATAAAAATCACCCATTAATTTCAGCCACTATAATTTTAATTACCACATTTTTTAATTTAATGAATTTAAAAATTGAAATTAAATACAAATTTGATAAGGTAAAGCTCTATAATTTTATTATTGGTAGATATTTAAAAATTTAATTAATTATTATCATAAACTAAAAAAAAATCGAGAATTTAATAAAGCAACCAAATTATAGTATTGATTTGATTTTATTAATAATGAAAATTATTTTGATAATAAAAAATGAAATTAAAATAAAATAAAAACCCTTAATTGAAACTTTTAACATTAAAATTTGTTTGTTGTTACAAAATAAAATAAAAAATATATTTGTATTTTAGGGACATTATATTTGCACTCCACTAATATATAAAGACACCCCATTAATTAAACAAAAAATTAATTTTATATTTATTTCTAACACTTTTTCTCAATATTTTTATTGACATTCTTTAATTTCTTTTTTTTTTGGTTAATTTCAAAATATTTATTTTATATTATGTTCATCATTATTTTAAAAAAATAATGTCTTTTTTTTTAAAATAAAAGCCTCTTATTTTAACAAGTTTTTTTTATATATTTTTTGTTTTAATTTTATTTTATTTAAATATTTTAAAATATATACTATTTATATGTTTTGTTTAAAATATGAAAAAGAAAAAAAATAGAAAAATGAAAGCACAAGTTGAAAAAAATATAATGCATTGTATATTATTACATGTAGTATAGGTTATCTTGGTGAATAGTTAACGTTGTAACGACTCATCATGTAATAATTAGGTTTGCTTAGTGCAATGTTATGTAGTAATATATTTTTGGGATCAGACCCCTTTCTAAATTCACTACTCTATCTTACTCAGCAGGACAACTATCTGAGACTCTAGTGGTAGTATTGGTTTACTAGGGTACATTGGAACGATTTGTTATGTCATAATTAGGTCAGCTTAGTGCAACGTTTTCTAGTAATACTTTTTTGGGATCGGATCCCCTTCTAAATTTCTTCTTGTCACCCCATAATTTCAAAATTTGTGTGTAAATTAAGATTTGAAAAACAAACCAAGTAATTTATTTCCCTCCATTTTGAAATTTGAATTTTAAAAATCATGATCCTTAATTTTAGGGTTAATTTTTTATTCAATGTTATTTTCAAGGCACGTGGCGGCCCTCTCTGCCATGGTGGCAGCCTCGGCCTCCAGCTGCTTAGCCCTGGGCTCCTCGAGCTCGGCCTTCGCAGCGGCCAAGGTTACATGCGCAGCCTTTTCGCTTTCTTTGGCAGCCGTCAAGGAAACCTTGGCACTTTGCTCTTGTTGTTGAGCAGATGCGAGAGCGGCCTGAGCAGTCTGGAGCTCGCCCCTGAGCTCGTCAGTCCTGGCCCTGGTCCGAGCTATGCTGCGGTGTAGAGCCAAATCCGCCTGCAAAGAAATAAAGAGAGTAAGGCACATGCTGGGAAGAAAGCAAAGGAATTTAACTAAGTATTACCGTGAGGTTCATCCCCAATGCGGACTCTATGACATTCTCGGGGCTCCTCGCCTCGATCTCCCTCAAGTCCCTCGCGTTGGCCTTATAATAATGCTCCACCGTGTAGCTCACGGTCTCATAGATCGTCCCTCGGAAGGTGTCTGGGATTTTCTCCAGGTCTTGGGCATTAACCGGGATGCGTACGATGGGAGCGGGGACTGACGGAGTTCCAGCTAGTGCCTCCTGTTCCCGAGTAGGGGCTGGAGGTCGCGGGGGAGGTGGAGGCATACTCCTTGTGGAGGCGAGGATCTGACTTCTCCCCTTGGCGGGGGACTTGGAGGTTGTCCTGGAGGCAGGAGTCTTCTTGGTCAACCAGGATCTCTTGACCAATGGCTCGGATGGTCTGGAGGAAGGGTTTCCCCCCTGGAAGATGGATTGCATGGCACTATCTCCAGGTTGTGCCATCTCCTCGCCTGAAGCAAAAAGAAAGGAACGTCAGCATACATGTAAGGTTGTTTTATTATAAGAGAAATCTAAAGGTGTATTGAAAAAGTCCTACCCTCCGAGTTGGAGGAGGAATCTATTGCCACGACCTCCGGCCTTGGAACTTCTATAGGGGAGTCTAAGGTTATTACTTCACGAATCAGAGAGGGTTCTGGGTCTGGATCTACCTCAGGACTGGACTCATCTACATATTGTCTAAGTCCTGGAGCGACTACACCCTCCAGAAGGGAGGGCCACGACCTAAGGTTGGTCATGTACTCCTCGAAAGGGAAGTTTAAAAGCCCCCGCTGTGAAGATCAAAGATGACGTCATAGGTCACGAGCATGGGCTTGGGGGGCAAATGTACGCCCTGAATATCCGCACACACTTTGGCGGGCTAGAACAGGGCCTAAATCGATCTACCACGTGTCAACCGTCCACTCGGAGCTGATCGTTACGGACCCCTAAACAACCAGCCCGAGCTGAGGGATCATTTAGCTGCTCCGTGCGTTGAGCCATTGTGTCGACATAATAGAAGCCATGAGCTAGCGCCACATTAAGCTCGTGGTGCATCAGGGGTTTGACACCCCCGAATCCTTATAAAGTCAACCACGTAATATAAACGTGCATATACCAGACATCACGTGTCTGTTCCATTCCTGAATTCTCGGATACGCAGTATAAACGTGCGCGTTCAGACATCCCACGCTTGATTTGGGTCATGCGGCCCATTACCCATCTTTACCTATTGATTAGACCACACTTCACTGTAATGTTTAGGAATTAATCATCGGTGTCACATAAATGACATGATGGATGAAGAGATCACGGGATGACCCCAATACCTACTCAGAGATCAATCTCCTATAAATACCGAAACCCTGGGTAGTGCAAGGGGTTTGCTTCTTCTTGAAAAGCAAATACTTTGTAAGAAATAGTAAGGAAATATCAATAATATCGATTGGTGGACTAGGGGGATTTTAACCTCCGAATCACCTAAAAAAGGAGTGACCATCTTTTCCTTGCAATTAATCTCCACATTATAGATTACTATCATTTTCATATTACAGTTTATCAATCAGCACTAATCCATCCTATTTATCCGTATAATTATCTGTTGGCGAAAAACCGCGTCAACAGTTCTAATCACCAAATTACCCCGAGACTCACCCTGAGGCTCGAAACTAACCCCGTTATGACTAGATCGATAACTTGCATTCCATGATCGTCTCATGTCGAATGGCTTGAACAAATCCACATATAATGTGGTATTATTTATAATTCACCCACATGCATGAAAATACACAATCACGCCCTCAACGAGCCAAATTACCAAAATGCCCTTATAAAAAATGTGGACCCATATGCATGCATTTTTCATCATATAATAATATAATTCACATAAACATATATATAATCATTTAATAACATCAATTATGGCCCTCCCGACCTCCTAATCAAGGTCCTAAACTCATTAGGAAATTTGGGGCATTACAAGAACTATCTAAGACTCTAACGGTAGTATTTGTTGACTAGGATACATTGGAACGGTTCATTATGTCATAATGAGGTATGCTTCGTGCAACGCTATCTAGTAATATTAGTTCGAGATCAGATCATCTTCTAAAGTCTCTACTGTCTCAACAAAAAACCTATAGGAGAACTATCCAAGACTATGCGATACTTAGTAATATAAGATCGATTTGGATCACCTTCTAAAGTCATAACTCTATCTTACTCTATAGGATAACTATTTGAGACTCTAGCGGTAGTAATTGTTATCACGGTGACTATGGTACATTGGAACAATTCATTATGTCATAATTAGGTCTACTTGGTTCGATGTTTTTTAGTAATATGAGATCAGGATCGGATCACATTCTAAAGGAACATGTATATTGAGTGTAACTCTAGGTATATCTTGTTGGGTAAATATATATCTTTTTTTAACATAACTTAGAATTTTGTTCTTAAAAGAAATAGTTTTGCTCATTTCTTTTTTTTGAAAAAAATTGCCAAATAAAATTTTAATGTACATTACATGAATCTAAAAATTTCAATCCAAGATTACCCTAAAAAATGAAACTAACAATAGATTAATCACCCTCAACGAAAACTTAAATTTTGTATGCATGTACACGTACGTTTGGCCTTATTATTTTTAAAAAATAAAAAATAACAATAATAATTTATGCAATTTAATACAATTAGCACAATTTTTTAATTTAATGAATTTAAAAAATTGAAATTAAGTACAAATTTGATAAGGTAAAACTTTCTAATTTTATGATTGAGAGATATTTAACAATTTGATTAATTTTTATTAAGAACCAAATAACTTTTGAGAATTTAATAAAACAACCAAAATATAATATTAACTTAAATTTATTAATAAACAAAATTTAATTTATAATTTAATTATCGCTTATTTAAAATCTAAAAAATAATATTCTAAATTAAATAATCATATCAATAGAAATTATGATGGTAACTTATCCATGTCACCAAGTGACCACTATTTATCTTCCCTATGTTTTTATCATGTAACATATTTCAACTACTGTTATTAATTGTACCTATAATTTTTATTAAAAAAATAATAAATTTTAATCTTTTATTCTCTCTATTTTATTTTAACACACAAGTTTTTTCTATATATTTTATAGATCTCCTCCTCTTATATTCTCTACACATCTCATCTTTTGCTTATAGTTATAATGAAAAAGTAACCATTCTAGCCCACAATTATGGCTCCTCCTGAAATTCTAGGAGATCCATACTACCAAATAGTAACAGGTGATACTAATAACACCATCAAACTAGGTGAAGATTTCGATTCTTTCTTTATCATTCACATTTTCGCAAAAATTTCACGCCATCCACTGACTAGTAGGGAACCAAGTTTTCCAAATTGGATGGTCGACAACGGCATGGAAGACTCTATTTGTTGCGATAATATTGTATTTCTTTCACGACAAACGTTGATGGCCAATGACAATAATCATGCCAAAGTTATCATTGACGAGATGCTAGGTGAGACCCATCTCCATCCTTCTATATTTTTTCTTTCTAATAAAATTATTGATCACGCTCGAAAGATGTGGAACAAAGAAGATTTTAATTTTTGTGTAAAAGTGGATGTTCATGTTTTTATTTATGATCTTCCTCCACAACACAATTCTAACATTGATGCTAACGTTGATAGTGAAGATTACATGGATAATATGACTATTAATCTCGTGGCAGCAAGCTAGCAGACCATTGAAAGATTAGAGAAAGTTTTGAATAAAGATGTTCAAATTGTATGTTCTGTTTGCTTTGAGAATGTTCATGTTGGTTTGGAAGCTACGAAGTTACCTTGCACACACACATATCATGAGAAATGTATTGTTCTACGGCTACAAACTAGCAAATTTTGTCCAATATGTATATTTGAGATAGTTTAAAAAAAATCATTTTTATATTTATCACACAAATTTCGGCATGTATAAAATCATATTATATACTAATAA
Organism: Humulus lupulus; assembly: GCF_963169125.1. Lineage (NCBI taxonomy): Eukaryota > Viridiplantae > Streptophyta > Magnoliopsida > Rosales > Cannabaceae > Humulus > Humulus lupulus. Next base: position 213,259,771 of record NC_084802.1, read on the forward strand.
TTCGATTTATTATTTACAATTTTAAAATTTAATTTTGAAAATGTGGGAACATTTGAATTTCAATATTCATAGAACAAAGCATTGCATGTTTCATTAGAAATATAATTTTTCATTTGAAAGTGACATATTCATCTTCCCAATAAAACAATAAAAATAAATATAATAGTTATATATTTTCATAAATGAATTAATCCACATTTATTCTACCAACACAACTTTATGTACACTAATTAAATGACATGTTCAATTTAAAAGGCAAAGGTTCATAGAACCTATACATATTTTTGAAAAACCCTATTTTAATGCAAAAAATAAAATTAATCCAATAATATTTCGAAATTCATAATTTTTTACATAAAAAATAATTATTATGGATGTAAATTGTTCAACTTCTCATATTAATTTCCTTAATTCTCTCATTTTTTATTCATTATTAGTTGTTATCATCTAAATCCTATTATCATGTTTAAATATAATACAATATTTAATATTTTCAACCACCGCATTAACGATATTAAATGCTATTATAATTTCAAAAAATTTAAGATTAGTTCTATTGTTTAAACATTCTGGTTACTCTTCATTTCATGCGTGTTTAATTAAAAAGCAAAGGTTCATAGAACCTACACATATTTTCGAAATTATCTATTTTTTCACCAAAAAATCAATCATAATTTTCCAATACGATTATCAATACATTTATTACACTGCATGAATAATTAAAAAGAAAATGTTCCAAGAAGCACATATATATTTTGAAATTTATAATAAAGAAATTATAGAAATTTCTTAAAATTACAACTTTTCAACTTTCCATAAAAACACATACATTTAAAAAATTTATAACAATTATATTATCATACAATAATTACTTTCTTTAATTCACTCATTTTTTGTATGAATTTCGAAATTAATTAATAAATGTTATTGTGTAACTCCTATTATCATGTTTAAATATAATATAATAAATTCCAATATTCAATCACCCCACTAATAATATTAAATGCTATTATAATTTCAATTTTTTAAAGTGAAGTTCTATTGGTTAAATATTCTGGTGACTCTTCATGTCATGTGTATTTAATTATAAGGCAAAGGTTCATAGAACCTAGACATATTTTCAAAATTTCGAAATTATATTAAATGCTATTATAATTTCAAAATTTGTAAGTATCAACTTTTCAACCACCCCACTAATATATTAAATGTTATTATAATTTCGAAATTTGTAAGTATAAACTTACTAGTCAATTATTTTGATGACTTTTCATCTCATGTGTGTTTAATGTCTTTCTTCATTTTAATATTAATATAATCAATTTAAATATAAAAATATAGTATTGAGAATTGAGAAAGTTCAATTAATTTGCATAATTAGGGTTTACACTAATTATTATTTTGAACAATTAAATATTGAATATATCTTAAATATAAAATGCACATTTTCATATTCAAAGCTTTAACCAACTATCTATATCCTAGCATAAAATAAAAAATTATTAAATTAATTTTATTAAACCTATATTTCGGCTACTACATTTATTAGAGAGAATAATTTAAAAAAAAAAAACTAAATATGGTATTGAGAATTGGGAAAGTTCAATTATTTTTTATAATTGTGGTTTACATTAATTATTATTTTGAAAAATTAAATATTGAATATATCTTAAATATTAAATACACATTTTCATATTCAAAGACTCTAACCAACTATCTATATCCTAACATTATATACAAATTTATTAAATTATTTTTTTAAACAGATATTTCGACTACTATATTTATTAGAGAGAATAATTATTTTTTAAAACATAAAATAAATATAGTATTGAGAATTGGGAAAGTTAAATTAATTTGCATAATTAGGGTTTACAGTAATAATTATTTTGAAAATTTAAATATTGAATATATCTTAAATATTAAATGCACATTTTCATATTCAAAGAGTCTAACCAACTCTAGCATTAAATTAAAATTTATTAAATTATTTTTTAAACCCTAATTTCAGCTACAAAGAATAATTGTTTTTTTAAAAAAAAATTAAATATAGTTTTGAGAATTGGGGAAGTTCAATTAATTTGCATAATTAGGGTTTCAAGCGTTGAGTTACTATGCATTGATATTTAATTACCAATTTTTAATTTAAATTTCAAACAAATTTCGAAATATATTTAACTTTTCTAATAGAAAACAAGTTTTGTTGAGTTAGTTTGTGTAAATATATATATAAATAAAATTTATCTTAAAAAATGTGTGCAATTAATTTAAAAAATGTCAACTAATTTCATTAAATATATGTATTCATAAATCCATTCCAATACCCTAACATCATGCTTTAATTCTGATTGGTTGAGTTATTAATCATTTCTCATAAAAAACGTGTACAATTAAGATCATTCCAACTAATTTCATTAAATGCTGTTATACCCAGATTTTGAGCTATAGTAAATATGACCTCGAAAGCTGAGTTCGCAATAAATGGTCTCGTGAGGGTTAGGGCATGCTCTAGGATTGTAAATCGAGCCTGCAAAGTATGATACACGACCTCGAGTATCGTGACCTCGAAATGATCTCGACCTCGAAAGGGAGCTCTGAGAGCACCCTCATCTTCAAGAACAACTTCGGAGCAGGGGTCTTGAGCTCGACGTACTATCTCGAAAGCCACGTTAGCTCGGGAGATGTCACTGGCTCGGGCAATGATGGGAAACTTGGGAGGCAAGAGCCTTAGAGATACGCGATCGCCGCTTTGAATATCAACAAGTATTATAAACATGAGATGTAATCCTCATTTATTAATGTAAATCCCCAAGAATCGTGGGATATTATTTAATCAGTTATGCGTTTCCTGGTCTTCAGGGACGTTTCCTTTTATATCTGATTATAGGCATTTAAAGCCATTTATTTTATTCACAAAAGAGTAACTACCCAAAATATGTGGGATAGTATTCTGCATCCTTCTCTATAAATAGAGAAGCCATGCACCATTGTAAAGGACCGAAATTCTGATCCTTGAGAGAAAACTCTGGAGAATTCATACTAAAGAATTTTTCAGAGATAATCTTGAGATTAATAACAGAGACTCGTGGACTAGGTAGATTTAACTGCTGAACCACGTAAAAAATCGTGTGTTTGATTTGTTTGTTTCGTTTGGCCATTGTCATTTATTTTTTTTGTGCTCTTCTTTTATCTGTTGACGAAAAACGGCGTCAACAGTTTGATGCTTTCATTGAGAGCCTTAAGCGTTCATCCCTGAGAGATTCATGGCTACAAACAATCAGAACACCCCTGACGAAAGCTACCCAAGGCGTCCTGGAAAACAACCAATGGAGAACCCGGAGTCTGAGGAGAGAAGTGGGTCCTCCGATTCCCGGGGACCACCGCCTCCACCGAGGGATGAGGATATGTACTACAATCCTGAACGTTACGTTCCTATTGTAGAACTGGAAAACCGGCAGTTGAAACAGTTGTTGGCAGAAGCCAACAAACGGAATGAGGAGTTGACTAGGATGGCCGCGGAGGCGCAGGTGGCTCAGCCCCCGCCTTCGCGCGAAAACCAAGTCCCTCCTCCAAGGGATGTGCATGTTCCTCCCCAGAGGCCCAGTGGACGACCACGAAAAGATGCTGCCACGAGGAGGCCGACTCAACCTCCGGCACCAGCAGAGCCATCTGCTCCTCCTAGGCCCCAGAGGAGTACCCGAGCTCGGGTCCCGCCTAATCCACCTGTGGGAGCGCCTGCAGGAACTGAGAATAACCGAGCTCCTACCGAAGCTCGGACTCAGGTTCCTGGTAGCGCACCGAACGCGACTGACCCATCTCGGGAAAATTCTGGACCCTCTAGGCCGAGGCAAGGGAGGCAGCCACCGTCGCCTATACGGTTCCCTCCATCTCCCATAAGACATCCTTCACCTCCCCGCAGAAACGCTCAACCTGTTCGGAATCAGGATCAAGGGCGTACGGGGGATAAAGGACACAGGGAGACTTTCCAGGAGCGGAGAGGCGCACAATCTGAGAGGAGTCAGACGTCCCGGTCTCGCACTGCGGAGACAAGGCGACATGGGAAGAACCCATCTCGAAACGACCGATCAATGAGTTTTACCAGTGACGAGTCCAGAGAGACCAGGTCCGTCAGTAAACGCGACCGAGGTCGTAAAAATACTGGAAGCCGCAAGACCCGTCCTGACCTGTGGAATCATCTGAATCAGAAAAGGGGGAAGGCAGATCAGACAAATCCGGACCTAAGGAATCACCTAAATGGGCGTAGAGATCCCTCACGGAGACGCGAGCCTGGGATCATGATCAATGACTGTCAATTCCAGACACCACCTAAGGACCCAGTCCAAGAAAGGATTGATCAGCTCGAAAAAGCCTTTAGGCTTTTAAAGAATGAACGAGGGAACGGTCGATATGAGGACTCTGACGAGGAGCTCGAGCCGTTTGCTCCGAATATTTCTAACACTCAATTTCCTCAAGGGTTCCGGATTCCTCACGTCCCAGCATTTGAGGGAAAAACCGACCCATGCAGTCACCTGAGTACATTCAACACTATTATGAGAGCTAGTAACGTGGGTTACGAGCTCAGGTGTATGTTGTTTCCAACATCATTGGCCGGACCTGCTAAGAGTTGGTTCGAAAAGTACAAGAGGCACTCGATAACTTCATGGGATCAGTTGTCTAGGGACTTCAAGAAGCAGTTCCGAGCCATGATGGGAGTCAGACCAGAGGCATCCACTTTGACTAACGTCCGACAACAGCCGGGCGAAACACTGAAAGGCTACCTGACAAGATTTAATCTAGAGGTCGCACGGGCTCGAGATGTGGATGACAGTGGGCACCTGATGGCTATCTGAGCTGGTGTGTTACCCGGAAGTGCCCTTTGGGATGACATGCAAGGGAAACCGGTGAGGTCAATAACCGAGTTTAACAGACGGGCGCAGAGATTTGTCAATGTAGAGGAGGCGAGGTCAACGCTGAAGGCGACCTCGCAGACCGAAACTACAACGATAAACATTAACTCCGCCTCAACCTCGGCTGACCAAGTAGCTCCACAGCCTACCTCGGAGAATCCCTCCAAGAGGAAAAAGAGCGAGGGAAATAACCCCGAGGCTGAAGGGGGAAAGAAAAAGACAGGAGAAAGGTATTTCTCTGTATATAAAGTACACACCGAGCTCAACGAGTCTCGGGAAAACATATACCTGGCTAATGAAAACCAGGTCCCCTTCAGGCGGCCGGACCCAATGAGAAATCAAAAGTCAAAAAGGGATTCCAGTAAGTATTGCCGGTTCCATAGAGACACCGGACACACCACTGATGAATGTCGACAGCTGAAGGACGAGATCGAGGGGTTGATCTCGAGAGGTTATTTCCGGCAGTATGTCAAAAACCAGAGTACTGGACAGACTACTGCGAGTCAGAGAGTAGCCGCGCCTTAGACGGCACAGAATAATAACTCCCGAACTCGGGAAGAAGACAGGCCCCCGCCGATTGATGGAGAGGATGTAATAACCATCTCGGGAGGGCCTCATCTCGCGGGAGGGGGCATAAATGCTCAAAAGCGATACGTTAACGAGTTGAAGATAGGGGACGGGTCTCATTATGAACCCGAACCTAGGGCACCAAAAAGCCAAAGGGTTGAAACGCAACCGATAACATTCACTGAGGAGGACGCATCTCATGTTCATTTCCCTCATCATGACCCATTGGTTATTACCCTTCAGCTTGCCAACAAGAGAGTCCGCCGAGTTCTCATAGATAATGGGAGCTCGGTCAACATTCTTTATAAGGCGACCCTCGAGAAAATGGGACTCTCCCTTCGCGACCTGAAGGCATGTGCAACTACTTTGTACGGTTTTTCAGGAGAAGGGTCTGCTTGTATGGGATCCATTGAACTCCCCGTGACCTTGGGAGACTATCCAGTCTCGGTGACTAAGATGATGGAGTTCGTGGTGGTAGAGTTACCATCTGCCTACAATGTACTGCTCGGGAGACCCGCCCTGGTCGGGCTGGGGGCAGTGTCATCTGTGAGGCACCTGGCCCTTAAGTTCCCAACCCCAAGCGGGGTCGGGACTTTAAAAGGAGATCAATTGGCAGGAAGGGAGTGCTATAGCATTTCTTTGAGGGGAAAGAAACAAACGAGCGCTAAGGCACTCGTTATCATACAAAATAAAGATGGGACGGTTTTAGAAATTGATGAGGAGATCGATCCGAGGATCGAGGAAAAAGTTGACCTCCAACCTTTGGAGGAGCTCGAAGAAATTCAGCTCGAGGAAGCTGATCCCTCAAAGAAGGTGAAGGTCAGAAAACACCTCCAAGACGAGGCAAAATAGCAATTAATTTGCTTTCTGAAGAAAAACCAGGATGTCTTCGCATGGTCACACGCAGACATGGTGGGGATAAGCCCGAATGTAGCGAGCCATGCATTGAATATAGACAAAAGCTTTCCCCCGAAGCAACAAAAGCGAAGACAGCTGGACGAAGACAGAAAAAAAGCACTAAAGGAGGAAGTTGACAGGCTGAAAGCAAACAATTTCATTAGGGACGCTTTTTACCCTGACTGGGTAGCCAATCCAGTGTTAGTCCCGAAGCCCAATGGGACGTGGAGAACCTGCATTGACTACTCAGACCTCAACAAGGCCTGCCCAAAAGACTGTTTTCCGCTGCCAAGAATTGACCAGCTCGTGGATGCCACGGCGGGGCATGGCCTGATGTCGTTCATGGATGCCTATTCTGGATATAACCAGATTCCCATGCATGCCCCCGACCAAGAGCATACCAGCTTCATCACAGATAAAGGGCTCTACTGCTACAATGTCATGCCATTCGGACTCAAGAATGCTGGAGCCACGTACCAGCGGCTCGTAAACATGATGTTTTCAGAGCAAATAGGGAACAACATGAAAGTTTATGTTGATGACATGCTTGTAAAGTCTCAACTTAACAAGAACCATGTTGATGATCTCGAAGAGTGCTTTGGCGTACTCAGGAAATACAACATGAAGCTAAATCCTCATAAATGCACTTTTGGGATATCTTCGGGAAAATTTATGGGCTTTATTGTCAACTCTCGAGGGATCGAGGCTAATCCCGACAAAATAAAGGCCCTGATTGATATGCCTTCACCTCGGAAGCATAAAGATGTCCAAAGCTTGACTGGCAGGATGGCCGCCCTGGGCAGATTCATCTCAAAGTCAACGGATTGAAGCCTTCCATTCTTCAACTTATTGAAAGGAAGTAAGAAGTTTGAATGGACAGAGGAGTGCGAGCTGGCCTTTCAGGAGCTCAAAAAGCACTTAGCTGAACCGCCCATCCTATCGAAGCCTGAGACGGGAGAAGTATTGTTCCTATACCTCTCAACGACCAAACAAGAAATAAGCGCGGTGCTCGTTCGAGAAGAAGAGAAATTGCAGAAACCCGTCTATTACATCAGCAAAAGATTACTGGGGGCAGAGTCAAGATATCCATTGATGGAAAAGCTTGCCCTCAGCCTAATCCACTCATCTCGCAAGCTCCGCCCCTACTTTCAAGCACATCCCATCCATGTATTGACAGATCAACCACTTAGGCAAGTCCTGTCTAAACCAGAGGCGTCAGGTCGGCTCCTTAAATGGGCTGTTGAGCTCGGACAGTTCGAGATCACTTACCATCCAAGAACGACCATTAAGGCACAAGCCTTGGCAGACTTCATAGTGGAGTGCACTGGTATAGCCGACAATGAGGTAATAACCACGGCCCACGAGCTGTGGAAACTTTACGTCGACGGCTCGTCAAATGAAAATGGAGCGGGGGCAGGAGTTATTCTGATCACTCCTGCAGGGAGAAAATTTCACTCTGCTTTAAGATTTGATTTTAAAGCATCTAATAATGAAGCTGAATACGAGGCTCTACTTGCGGGACTACGAATAGCAAAAGAGCTCAAGGCCAAAGCTATACATTGCTACAGCGACTCCCAGCTCGTGGTTAATCAAATCTTGGGGGAATACCAGGCTTGTGGCACAAGAATGGCAGCTTATCTGGCGAAGGCAAAATCCGCATTAGAGTATTTCGAGTTTTATGCAATCGAACAGGTTCCCCGAGAACAAAACTCAAATGCAGATGCCTTAGCTCGGCTCGCCACTTCCGCCGAAAATGAAGAGCTGAATGTTATACCCGTAGAACACCTATCAGCACCCAGCATTATTGAGCCAGACGAGGAAGATGTGTGTATGATTGAAACAGAACCAACCTGGATGAGTCCAATAGTTGATTATCTCGAAAATGGAATTCTTCCAAGAGATCGAAATCAAGCTCGAAGGTTGATGTATCAACTTCCTCGTTACACCATTCTAGATGGAAAGTTATACAGAAGGGGGTACTCCATGCCGCTGCTTAGATGTGTAACTCCTCCCGAAGCTAAGAAGATCATTGCAGAAATTCATGAAGGGTTCTGCGGAGACCATACCGGGGGGCATAGCCTGTCCAAGAAGATTATACGCCAAGGATATTTCTGGCCAACCATTAAAACGGACTCTTTCGAGTACGTGAAAAAGTGCGAGAAATGCCAGAGATTCGCAACGATACCCCGAGCTCCACCTTCCGAACTGACCATGTTGACATCCCCATGGCCTTTCGCGGTATGGGGCATCGACCTCATAGGCTCACTCCCAACTGGCAAAGGTGGAGTAAAATATGCTGTGGTCGCCGTTGATTACTTCACAAAATGGACAGAGGCTGAACCATTGGCGACCATAACTTCAAAAAAGATCCTTGATTTCGTGGTAAAGAACATCGTATGCCGATATGGAGTACCAAGAAAGATTGTATCTGATAACGGAACCCAGTTCGATTGCGACTTATTCGCCAACTTTTGTGACAAGAACGGTATAATAAAGAGTTTTTCATCAGTGGCTCACCCTCAAGCGAATGGCCAGGTCGAAGCCGTTAACAAAACCCTCAAGAGTTCTCTAAAGAAGAAGTTGGAGGAGGCAAAGGGACGATGGCCCGAGGAATTACCTTAAGTCCTTTGGGGATATAGGACTACAGCCCGGACATCAACGGGGCATACCCCGTTCTCTTTAGCGTACGGATGCGAGGCAATGTTGCCCATCGAGGTCGAAATCCCAACGATCCGAACTCAAATTTACGATCAAGATTCAAATCACACTCGGCTCGAAGAAACCCTAGACTTGATCGAAGAAAAAAGGGAAGAGGCTCAGCTGAGAAATGCTGCATACCAGCAACGAACCACAAGATATTTCAATAAAAGGGTTCGAGATCGAAAGTTCGGAGTGGGAGACCTGATTTTGAGACGCGTATTCTTAGCAACCCGAGATCCAGCAGCTGGAGTGCTCGGGCCAAACTGGGAAGGACCATACCAGATAGAATCAGTCATCCGACCCAGCGTATACAAACTTGCGAGATTAGATGGGAGCCTGATACCACGAGCATGGAATGGCGAACACCTTAGGCCATATTATCAATAGTGTAGGAAGTGTTGCCTGTAACCATGAATTTCTATCTGTACTAGTTTGTTTGTTTGTTTTTGAATTTCATCAAATAAAAGGTCTGCTTTGTTTCACATGTAATGTATTTTTATTTTTGCAATCTCCCTTAATTTAATAACCTATGGTCACACTCATAGGATATTAAGGGGGCATCATTGGTATACATACCACGAGCTTAAAAAATAATAAATATATATAAAGTATTTGGATGTAACCAAGTACGCGATTTAGATAGTTCGGACATAACCGAATTATCAAAAACATAAAGTATTTGGATGTAACCAAGTACGTGATTTAGATAGTTCGGACATAACTGAATTATCAAAAACATAAAGTATTTGGATGTAACCAAATACGCGATCTTAGATAGTTCGGACATAACCGAATTATAAAAAACAAAGTATTTGGACATGACCAAATACGCGAGCTTAGATAGATCGGATATAACCGACCATCAAGAACCTAAAATATTTGGAGTTAACCAGATGTGCAAACACAACAGGTTTGGAACAAACCAGCCAAATTATCGATCGATGATAAATGGGAGCCTAAACCTATTGCGAAATATGTCGAGATCGAGGCTGGAATATCTTAAAGAAAAATAGTTTCGAACTTATAACCTCGGAGGAAAAATACTGAGGATAAGGAAAAGTGACTAAAAAGATAACCAAATCATTCATATTACATACCATATGAGTACTTTCGAGTTCATGGTTAAAGTAATATCCGACCTTGATAAGTAACGAGGTCGGAAGCGGATAATTCGAATAAACTATGCATGAATGCATCGAATTTCGAGCCCAAGTCCAAACTATGTTTGTATGAATAAATAAACATAACCGTTTCATCAATTTAAAAATTTGCAAAATATTTCGATCCAAGAAATGTAAAGCATATAAAAGAATGGTAAAAGAAATTGTATCAGCCCCGTGGGCATATATTAAAATAGTTACAGAAATAAGGGGACGCAGCCCCGATAACTGATATCCCCGAGGTCAGATTCAAGAGAGAGGAATCTCCTTGGCCTTCTCAGCATCAGTGGCACCGGACCCCTTAGGACGAATAGCATGGCTATCCTCCTGAGCTTCCTCCGAAACGGTGCCCGGAGCAGCCTTTTCCTTCTCGAGCTGCTCAGCCTTCTCCTTCTCAAGCCGTTCGGCCTCCTCCTTCTCGAGCCGAGCATTCCATCGTTCAAGAAACGGCGCCTCGTGGGGACCCAAGAAGCTGGTGTCCAGCTCTTCATTATAAGCCCACATCCGGTACATGGCTGAGTCGACTTCCTTTTCCTTCTTTTCTTTGAACTCGGCAGTAAGGCGAGCTTTGACATCCTCTATGAATTCGAAGGTGGCGGCCTTGTCCTCTTCGAGCTTCTTATTGGTCTCCCGAAGCTGGGTGTTATCTTTCTTTTGCTCCTCAAGTTCAGTTTTCAGCTTTCCGAGCTCCTTGGCCATATCATCACGCTCCTTAACCACTGCCTCGAGCTTAGTATTCGTCGTCTTCAGATCGTCGTTCGCTCTAAGGTGGAGGTCCCTCTCCTCTTGAGCATGGGTCTTGCTCGAGTGGATCTCGTTGTTCAGCTCGTAATTGAGCTGGGCAGTGAAGGCAAGAGCCTGAAAAAAGGAAGAAACCTCCATTAGCCTCAGAACGGAGTGAATGTAAGCAAAAGGAATATAGAAGGATACTTACCGCGGCAGTGTGCTCAATACTCTTCTCGTACAGGACAGTGCGGTCTCGGGTGCCAGTTAGGCACTGCCACTGAGGAGCCTCGAAACTGCCGTAGCTCTGGCCGATCCGGGACATGACATCCGAAATCAGCGTAGATCCATGAGGTCCGGCAGCGTTATCCACCACATATGAGTCCATATGGGTGGAGATGGTTAGCTTCTGAGCTCGAGAAGCAGAAGGTCTCTTGGCGAGCTGAGCAGAGGATGTTTGACCCGCCACAGGAGGTCAGGATTCGACCACGACAGGGATACCAGCCTGCGAGGCCGGTGCCACCGTAGAGACGACAGCCTGTGAGGTCGTGGGGGCGCTGATCTGGCCAGTCGGCGTAGCAGCAGAGCTCGAAGCCGGCGGGGGAGGAGGAGGTGTTTTCTTAGATCTCTTGGAGCCTTTCCCCGGCTGGCTGGTCTTCACCGACCCTGCCCTGGGGCGTTTGCTCCTCTTGGCGCCTGCATTGTCGATAAGGGCGTCGAGGTCGGAGTCCATCTCGCCTGCACAAGTCACAACACTGAGTCAATAAAAGAGAAATTTACAGCAAGTAATTTCGGTAACAGACACAGAGTGATATGGAGGAAACCTAACTGGAACTCTCCCCCGAGCTCGAACTTGGGGATCATGAAATTCCCCCGTCTTCAGAGGAGGCGGGGGGAGTGCCTTCCCTATAAGTAGGGGATAACCTCGAGAGGTCCCTATAGTCATTGGTCCCGTACTGCACCGCTATCCCATTCCACACCTCGTCCGTGGTGTACATGGTATCATATTTCCCGAGCCCACTATCGAACCTATGGACACAGTCGTCTACCCAACTCCATATGTAGAGGTGGTATCTATCCTGTGGGCACGAGACTAACCTATTGGGCCTGTGTTCTAGTAGTGTGGGGGACCACATCCTCGAGGTAGGGAGGACTTTACCTTCATCTGAGTCCGAGCTCGAGGCTTCATCGTTGGCCTCATTCCCGGACTGCGGACTCCTCAGACGAACTGGGAGTGTTGGCCTCCTCTCTCTCCTCGGAGGGAGGGCGCCTGTAGGCAGGGGCACCTCCTCCCAACGTTCGTATTTTTTATTAGACCAGTCAGAGGTTGACTGGCCTTCTCCCAACAACCCACAGGCTCGGAGCTTGCCCTCTTGAAGAAGATACGAAAGAGACCTCCTGCCATAAGGAAGTCGGAGCAAGGCCTCTCTGTGCTCCCCCATTGCCTTGGTGGGGGAGGGACGCTTAAAATTAGCTGAAAAGCGAAACACATTTCAGCTAGGTACGGTCTTAAGGGCTAAAATTCCGAGCTCAAAAAAAAAATATATAATAATAAAAGTAACAAGAGTACTTACGAATCCGCCTGAACGAACGATGTCGAGACAGGGACAAACCGTCTGTCCAGAAAAAAGCCTTTTTGGAGTCAGGAGGGTGGTTTGGAAGATCTTCAAAAATCTTCGTCTCTTTGGGGTAGCTCGAAAGATAATAAAAGCCATCTCCTCCCCGAGCTCGGGAGGGGTTACTTTTCAAACAAAAGAGATATAAGATCTCTTGAGGTGAGGGTCCTTCCCACCCCAGCTCGTGGAACAAGGACCTCAGGGCAGACAGCACCCTGTATGAATTGGTGTTGAGTTGGAATGGAGCCAACCCAACGAAATCAGCGAAGTCTCTGAAAAAGGACTTCAAGGGCAGCAGAGATCCTCCCCTCATATGATCCTGGCTCCAGGCCGAATATTTCACACTGACGTCGCGGCCCCCAGGGGCAAAACAGCTCCGTTCATGACTAGCTGGAGCTCGACACTTCAGGGTGTCCAACGAACTAAGGCCATGGAGGGCCAAAATGTCAGTTATTTGGTCGGTGGTGGTAACCGAGCTCTGGTAGAGCTCGGCTTCGAACATCTCTCTCCGAGGCTGCGAGGACGAAGGTTCTGCCATTAAAGAAAATTGGAGTTCCCCTGGATGATATGCAACCGTGACTTTTAACACAGGGTCGAGGGGAATTGGCCTAGGTCCTGGGTTGGGCTCCGGATAGATGGCCTCCCGAAGAACTCTTCTCTTCTTTTCAATGACCTCGTCTATCTGACGGCGATAGTGGGCTCGAGTGTCCTCTTGCTCGCGCGCAAGCTCATATTCTTGTATCCGACGCTGATTCCGGACGAACAGTGATTCTGGGCTCGGAGATTTAGGCTCGTAAGGGATGGCTCGCAATGACCCCTACCGTCTTTCCAGATTCTGTGACATCTAACGAGAAAGAAAAAATGGTGAGGGCCATGCATGCAAGAATCATGAGCTCGGGGATTTAGGAACAAGAAATTAAATGTTGAGACCCTTACAAAAGAGTCAAAGCGTGTGTTCCACGGGAGAGAAAAGAAGCGTGGAAGATTTTTTGAAAATCCTGAAATTCAAGGGAAAGAAAGGTGGCGGTTAGCCAGGAAGGGCATTCTCGGTTTTCGTGCATTTGTCAAGGACAAGGGTTTTTACCCGAAAACTTATTAGACAAGAAACATGGCCTAAAATTTTCAAAACCCAGAAAATTGAAACTTTGCTCAAACGTTAAAACTGGATATAAACCAGTGATGCGAAATCCAGCAGGGGAAGTCTAGGAAACTTGAAAGCCTATCGAAGTGAAACCCCCTATCTTATTATTCTAAGAACGTAAACTAGCATTCACAGCAAAAACAGTATAAAAAAAAAACAACAGAAATGGCATACTTACACAGTGATGGTGATTGCAGAGAAATCGTCGACTGAAGAAGAGGTTGCAAGAAAGAACTCACTGACTCGAACAGACCAGGATTTCTTTGTTTCTTGGGTCGAGAAAACATGCGCAGGACAGAAGCTTCTTAGGAGAGTTTGATTTTCTGGTTGTTTTTCTTTTCTTGCTTATGATGAACAAACGTGAAGAAGAAGATGAAGAGGGGGGGGGGGGGGGGGGGTCTTGTATATATAGGTGGAAAAATGGAATTAATTAGGAGCGTCGAATGAAATCCTCACTAGATCGAACGGATGGGGATCAATGACAAGAAGGCGCCGAAAAGTTGTCAGACGGACGATCGTGGGCATGTTTCCAATGTACTCAAGTGCCTAAAGTGAGCAATACCCAGCTGACGCGTGTCCATTTTCAAAGGTGTGACGGTACAGTTCTCAGAGAAAATATTTCAAAAGTTTCCTTCTCTTAGGATTCGAACAAATACTTTTGAGGGGGCAAAATGTTATACCCAGATTTCGAGCTATAGTAAATATGACCTCGAAAGCTGAGTTCGCAATAAATGGTCTCGTGAGGGTTAGGGCATGCTCTAGGATTGTAAATCGAGCCTGCAAAGTACGATACACGACCTCGAGTATCGTGACCTCGAAATGATCTCGACCTCGAAAGGGAGCTCTGAGAGCACCCTCATCTTCAAGAACAACTTCGGAGCAGGGGTCTTGAGCTCGACGTACTATCTCGAAAGCCACGTTAGCTCGGGAGATGTCACTGGCTCGGGCAATGATGGGAAACTTGGGAGGCAAGAGCCTTAGAGATACGCGATCGCCGCTTTGAATATCAACAAGTATTATAAACATGAGATGTAATCCTCATTTATTAATGTAAATCCCCAAGAATCGTGGGATATTATTTAATCAGTTATGCGTTTCTTGGTCTTCAGGGACGTTTCCTTTTATATCTGATTATAGGCATTTAAAGCCATTTATTTTATTCACAAAAGAGTAACTACCCAAAATATGTGGGATAGTATTCTGCATCCTTCTCTATAAATAGAGAAGCCATGCACCATTGTAAATGACCGAAATTCTGTTCCTTGAGAGAAAACTCTGGAGAATTCATACTAAAGAATTTTTCAGAGATAATCTTGAGATTAATAACAGAGACTCGTGGACTAGGCAGATTTAACTGCTGAACCACGTAAAAAATCGTGTGTTTGATTTGTTTGTTTCGTTTGGCCATTGTCATTTATTGTTTTTGTGCTCTTCTTTTATCTGTTGACGAAAAACGGCGTCAACAAATGCATGTTTCCATAAATCTATTCCAATTCCTTAACATCATGCTCTAATTCTGATTGGTTGAGTTATTAATTATTTCTCATAAAAAACGTGTACAACTAAGTTCATTACAATTAATTATATTAAATGTATGTCTCCATAAATCCATTCCAATCTCTAACAACATGCTCTAATTTTGATTGGTTGATATATTAATCATTAAATTCTAAATTAACATACATAATTTTTATTTTTATTTATTTAATATGATATTAATGTCAACAACTACCATTTTAAACTTCCAATAAACATTAAAACTTATGTTTTTAATATTGTTAATAAATAAGTAATTTAGAAGTAAACTATTCAACTTCTCCCAATTATTGATCATCTTCTAATTTCTCAAAAATGATAAATAATAATAAAAATTTCTTTATTTTACACAACTTGATTGAGAATAACAAAAGCCACTTCATAACATGAAGTAAAGATCCATGTCTCTAGTACTATATTCCTATGCTTGAAATGAACTCTCGAACATCTTTCAATAATTTTGCTTTATTTTTGTTGAAATTTGACCATGCAATCCATGAAGCTATGCAACATCTTTCTTCATTAGAGTTGAACTACAATAGAGAAATCTTTTTCACTCAAGTATAGTATCATAAGAACAAAATAAAATAAAACGTACCATTCAATTTCGAATTTTAAAATAGGAGAAAAATATGATAATTTGTTTGTAAGTATAAAGAAATTTTTTTTGAGAATCTTAAATGAAACACTTTAAAATATCTTGAGCTTTTTCATCAAACACTTGCGAAATTGTTCTTGTGGGTTTTTACTAAACAAGTTTTTCAAGAGAAATAAGATTCTCATCTTTTTTAATTTCAAATCCTACATACACATAAAAATAAGTTTGAATCTTTTTTAAAAGAAAAAAAAAGTTCTAGTAGTGAATTTCGAAATATGTAAAAATAAAGAAAGCACAAAAATGATTGAAAGTCTTACAAGAAACACCATGAAAAATCTAGAGCTTTTTCATCAAATACTTTAAAAAAAATGTTCTTGTGAGTTTTTACTAAACAAATTTTTCAAGAGAAAAAAGATTTAGTCATCTTTTTTAATTTCAAATCCTACATGACAAATAAAACTAAGTTGGTTTTTTTTAAAAAAAAAAAAGATCTAGTAGTGAATTTCGAAATATGAAATTGGAGAAATAGATGATAAATTGTTTGTAAAAATAAAGAAATCACAAAAATGATTGAAAATCTTGCAAGAAACACTATGAAAAATCTAGAACTTTTTCATCAATCATTTTAAAAAAAAATTATTCTTGTGAGATTTTACTAAAGAAGTTTTCAAGAGAAATAAGATTTAGTCATTTTTTTGAATTTCAAATCCTACAAGACAAATAAAACTAAGTTGAATTTTTTTTTTTAAAAAAAAAAGCTCTAGTAGTGAATTTCGAAATATGAAATTGGAGAAATAGATGATAATTTTTTTGTAAAAATAAAGAAAGCAAAAAAACGATTGAAAATCTTACAATGAACACTATGAAAAATCTAGAGCTTTTTCATCAAACACTTTCAAAAAAATAATTCTTGTGGGTTTTCACTAAACAAGTTTTTCAAGAGAAATATGATTTACTCATCTATGTGAATTTCAAATCCTACATAACAAAAAAAAGTTGGAATTTTTTTGAAAAAAAATAGAAAATCTACTAGTGATTTTCGAAAATGACTTAGAAATCTTACTTGAAAACACTTTCAAAAATTGGAGCTTCTTCAATAAACAAGTTTTTTAAGATGAGTAAATTTTGTATAAAAATATATATAATATATATAAATTTCGAAATATGCATCATTAATTAGCCAACTAATTGTAGTTGGGAAGATAGGAGTCATTAATGTATAAGGAATGAATCTGGAAAGAACATGGAATGAACAAGGAATGAAAGGAATGGAGAAGGAATGGAGATAAAGAATCTTGGAATGAATCTTAAATAATGATTTTTTAATTATTTAATTTAATTAAAAGGTGACCGCCATGTCAGCAGGTAGCCCATTACCAAGTTTGAAAAAGTCAAAGATAGCATTAATTAACATCTTTAAATGTGGACCATTGGATTTTAATCCAATGGCTATTAATTGACAACCCATCCATGGGGAAAAAACTCAATCACCATTAAGAGTGAACCCATATATATATATATATAGGGAGTGATTACAAAGCATCCACTTTTTTTTACAACAACGATGTATCATTTTTCTATTTTCGGCACATGGATAGATATAATCCCCAATTTTTTATATGACGGTGTACATTGTAGCTATCTAGAATATCTTACAAATTTTCAAGAGATTCCGAATAAATTATAGTATCGAAAACAGGGTTCAAACATCTTATTGCACACGTGCTTATTTTTGTTGTATACGCTTGTAAAAATTAATTATTTGAACCTTATTTTTGGTACTATAAATTATTTGGAATTTCTTGAAAATTTTCAAAGTATCTTAAATGATTACAATGTAAACTTTCATACAATTTTTTTTAAAAATAATTATCAAAATATAGAAAATACAAATTGGTTGCACTAATATTGTGAAAAAAGTAAATACATTATCGTCGCATCTTATATATATCTTACCTATTATATAAATGACTATTAAACAATATTTTGTATTTAACAGAATTTATAAGTTGGTTATTAACACTTTAACAGAATCTGTAATTCAGTCAAGCAAAATAGTTGAGAAATATACAACCATTACCATAGGACACAACCATTAGCATTTGCAAGCATGATAAAAATCATCTCATTTATTTATGAATCCTAAAATAACACAATAGTAAATTTGAAGTATAAGTTCGTACAATCTGCTATTAAACCTATAGAGAAGGTAAAAAAAAGATTTACATAAATATAAAAATTCATTATCTTAGAGGTTCACTATTCATGTTCAACAATTAAGAAGACTAAACACTCATTTCTTGAATTATTTTTCTCTTTTCAGAGGTGTTAAGGAATACATTGTGATTTCTTCTTTCAAGCTTTGAAGGAACATTTAAAAGGTCAGTAAAAAAAACTACAAAACATGCATTATTCAAAAACATTTCTTAGCATATATGAGTCTGCACATTCCAATTGCAAACATATACTGAATCTCTAGCCTCACCAGCACCACTAGCCCCCTCAAAACCTGATATCAGAAACACGTTTTGTGTTCCATTTTTGTGTTGGTGGAACACAATAATTACAAGTAGTTTGTCCTGTTTCTTTCTTCCTGATGAAAAGTTTTGTCCCCTGCTTGAATACAAAAATGATATATTTATATCATATTAGATTGTCAAACCAATATTTCTATCATAAATATACAAGTTGATCACATGCTCCTAGAATTTTTGGATATAATATTCATAAATATCCAAATTAAAAAATGACCAAATATAACTAGGGACCCATCGATTAGGGAAAAAAAAATGAGACAGTGAGTGAGACTTACCAGCCCAGAAACCATCAATCCAAAAAGTGAGAATATTCTATGTACACTCTTATATTAAATACAGAGGATATTATATTTCGTATAACACCCTTATATGCTATGTACAGTGGATATTTAAAAAAAAATCATACTATCTTAATTATAAAGAGTGTGCTTATTTAGGATTTATATATTCTGAAATCATTGTTAGTTGTTATTTTAAAATTTTGTTACATAAGAAAACATATATATATATATACAATTAATTACAAAAAAGAGCTCCTAAAAATTACAAATATCATCATTATTATCTATTTATATATATATAAATTTATATTATAAAACACAACAACTTACTATCCAATTAATTTATATTTTTTCTCTCAAACCCTAGCACAACCCTTATTGCTAATTATTTAATTTTTTTTATGATCAATTTACTAATATTTGTTAGGAAAATATAAATTGCCTCAATGGAAATGGTAAGAAAATGTTACAACTCTATGCAAAATATTACAATAGACAATGTTGATTAAATAAAGTGTTACAACTCTATAACTGAAAATACAAATAAAACAAAGGAAATGAAGAAGATGATGAGGAAGAAGAGAATAGTAAAATACAACTCTAAGCAAAATGTTACAAATAAAATAAAGTGTTTGGACCAAATGAAAAGATTACAACTCTTAAACAAAATATACAAGTAAATAGAACAAGAGAATAAGAAGAAGAACAATAGAATAAAAAGAAGAACAGAAACACAAGTAAACTCTCACTTACACAACCTAAGTGAAGAGGGTTGGGGATCACCAACTTGAACAAGGTTTAAAACCTTTGTCCAAAAGCTTATTTCCCCCTAACTCAAGCACTAAGGGATCTCTCTTAGATATTGGAAAAGCTTTCTGGAATTATCAAGCCTCAAGGTGTTTCTAGCCAAGTGCTCTAGTGGATAGAAAATGTTGTGTCTTTCAAGTGAGCTATAGGCTCCTATTTATAGAGTTTAGAGACACCCTTTCAATTTCAAATTCCACCAACCCCCATGGCTGTTACCAATGTTTAATTGGATTAATATGGAATTAAAAAAGAGATTTGAGAGTTATTTGTGTTTTTTGAGCCGTTCAACAAAGATTGAAAAAACTGAAAATTGGTCAGTTTTTGGCCTGTGGCCGCGGCCAGAGACATTAGTGGCCGCGGCCACTGGTCTCTGTCCCACAGGCCGCGGCCACCAACATTCAGTGGCCGCGGCCACCGACCAATTTCAGCACTTAAAATTGTGCTGTTTTTCCAAACGGTTCCAAACCCTCCCAAATGATTTTGTAACTCCCAAAACACATTACTGGGGTTAAAATCATATCTCTAACAACCATATCACATATGGCTTTATGAAATTCATCTCAATATTGTGTAACAACAATTTACACAATAAAGGGTAATATTTGGAAGTTACAAATTTGTAACACCAAAAATGTTACATTATTTGGATATATCTCATATATCTAAATATTGTAACTCTCTATTATATGTTACAATATGTGACACACTTTGTCACATTTATTTAATCTAAAACATTATATTATAATATAATATAATATTGTAACTACAAGAAAAAATGCTTTTAATAACACCAAAAATGTGTTATCAAAACATACCATAACACTTTATGATGGGTTAAGTTATCGTAGGTTAGGGAACTTTACATAACACTTTATCATTGTTATACAGATGTGTTATTATACTGTCAACGATAACACACTTTCTGTGTTATTTTAATAAATAGATAAGTGTTTAATTATATTATTTATAGTCGATTATATAATACATTTCAATACTTATAAATTTGTGTTATACTACACTTTAGTATAACAATTTTTTTGTGTTATACTACACTTTAGTATAACACATTATTTGTGTTATATAATGAAGTTTGCATAACAAAATTCTTTACTTATAAAAAGTTTTATTGTAATAGATATTATAACATATTTTTCGTATTATTTTAATATTTAGATAAGTTTAAATTTTCATTATATATTCATTTATATAAAACTAATTGTTATCCAAAAAACAGGCATGGATGACATGGCAGTCATTTAATACACGTGGCTGACATCTGGCAGGATTCATGCTCGACTATCGACCAGGAAGATATCTATTGGCAATACGCTCAATCTCTATATATGACCAGCCTGGTCGTATACACGCTATATACGGAGAAAATCTCATGCAGTTATGATCGAATCCGAAATTATCTCCCATGATTTCCTGAGTATCCGATTATTTAGGAAAGAATATCTGTAACAAATTAATGTAATCTTCCTTGAGCCTATAAATAGAGAAAGATAGCTCAAGGAAGGGGGACTTTTGCTTTCTGATTATCTGAGATTAGAGTTATTCTATATTATATATTGTTTTGTTCTTCAGAGGTTGGTGAAACTCATTGAACCCTAGTTCTTTGATCACTCCTTTGAATCCTATATCAATAACAGTTCAAGTGGACGTAGGTTATTACCAGATTCTGGGGCCGAACCACTATAAACTCTTGTGTTCTTTATCGTTTTTGTCATCACATTCATTTCAACGCATTTGTCCACATCAAGCGTATTTGACTCCGTGTTAGTTGGCCAAAATCAGGGTCAACACTAATTTATTCTATTATATTTTAATTTTTTTATATAATTAAAATTAGCTTTCTAACTTGATTTTCAAATAACAAATAGTAAAAGCATTCAACATTATATTAACAATCCACAAATTAGTTTAAAACATTCAACATTGTCATCAACAACAAAATGTTCTTAAAGTATTCAAGTAGTCTTATATTCAACATATAAGTCCAGCACAGGGTAGTAAAGGAATGTGATGTGAGGATTATAGCAAGGACAAAACAAGATACTGAGAAGTAAAAGAATGCAGTGTAGACAACCAAGTGAGGAACCCCATCTTTCAATGTATGACATTGATCATTTGTTGCCAAGTTGAATACTGGTCAGAATAGAGAAAAGCATACACCAGCAAAGAAACATATGGACAGTCCAATGAGAGTGCTTTTCCCAAACACCTGTAGCAAGAGTTATAATTATTAAATGTGATAGAGAATCTGAGATGTTTGGATTTGAATGTCAGGTGATGAATGTCCAAATATTGTTGTGTAGTATTTTTGCAACACAAGATTATCACTTTTCATCTAAATGTGAGAATTTTAATTGATTTTCCATACTAAAAATTATTATCTTTTACAGTGCCATCAATAGTGGTACAACTAGTTTTTTGCTCATTCTCATTATCCTTGAGTGCACCATCAAACAAAACAGTTAAGTAAAAATTGCATCACTCAACAAGCTCGATGATTTTTATTTTTAAAAATGAATAAAAACAAGATAATTCTTTGATAACCTTAACATTTAATGAATGAAACATACCCCTCTTTAGATGAAAAACCTT
Organism: Humulus lupulus; assembly: GCF_963169125.1. Taxonomy (NCBI): domain Eukaryota; kingdom Viridiplantae; phylum Streptophyta; class Magnoliopsida; order Rosales; family Cannabaceae; genus Humulus; species Humulus lupulus. The sequence goes on from NC_084802.1 coordinate 213,281,845, forward strand.
CAAGCTTTTCTTTATTATCAGCTGCATTAGATGAGTGGACAGTAGAAGCAAGGCAAACTGCAACCAAGAAGCAGCCAACACCAGGGAAAAGGATCTCGGCTCTATTAATTCTATTGTCTAAAAAGTAATTCGAGGTTGTTCCTGTCACCATTAAAGATTGCAACAGAAGCAAAAAATTCAGTATCTATAAGAGGAACACAGACAAACATCAACATTTAGAAATGGTCAGAGAGAGAGAGAGAATGAAAGAAAGGACCTATAACAACTGTTATGCTTACAGTGATCACTTCTGTGACTGATAAGCCAACAAAAGCCCAAGCATACTGAGTTGAGAGATTTCCAAGGCTAAGTACCACCCCTCCTGCCATTGCAAACATCACAGAAGGCCAATTATCCTACACCAATCACCCTAACATGAATCGAAACCAAATACATACAATACAATACATCTCCATTATGGCAAACAGATGAAATTTTCATTATGTTGTGTTCCTTATCACTGGTCTCTCTAAATAACACCACAGTCATCAAAGAGAATAGAGAATGAATGAACTAAACTTTATCTAAATATATGCAAGTGTTGAATATTTGTGATTCAACACTTGTAATGAGCTAAAAAATATAATCAATACTGAATTAATCATGAGAAGGAGCAGCCAAAAGAATTATATAAAAAAAGAAGAGGAAAAACAAAAAAGAATGGATTATAGACATGTCTCATAATAATTGGACCTTTTTATTAAACTTCACGGAGACAAGACTGTCACAATAAAATTGTCTAGCAATATTTTTATCTCATTTTCTTATCTAACTTTTAGCTTCTATAAAAATAAATTGCAATGGTTAAAATAACATAATGTTTCTGCTCAAATTCTGTTTTTGAAGAAGAAATTGTCTCAACCAAAAGATAGTTAACATGCAAACCAGAAAAATAGCAAAAGAAAACTGAATTCAAACCTTTGCTTGTCTAGCCGAAACATCTTCCAATTGTCACATAGTCCATGTAAGAACAAAAGCACACACCTGAAATTTGTCTTAACAATATTTCAGCAACTTAAAAACAAAGGTAAGAGTGGAGATTATCATGCTCTTAGGGCCAAAAAAAATGTTGGAGCTTATTTGTTCAAGTCAATATTGAGATGGCTAATTAAGATTCAAACCTCATTGGACAGTATGTGGATTCGAGAAAGAAATAATGAGCTTTAATGCAACCACACCTTGTTTGATTTAAAACATGAAAATTTAAGCAATAGCATGCTAGAGAGGGTGATGTATAACTTACTAATTATAGAGTCTCAAGTGTCTTACACAGCTTAAACACTTTTATATAGTGATAATAATAAACAAACTTGAAGGGCTTGATGAGCTAACTGAGTTGAACATATCCTGCGAGCAATGCTAGAAACATCAAGAACAGAATCACCTCCTACTGCACGAACAGCAGCTGCCATGGCTGCTGCTTCCCTGCTTCCGGCATTAGGAATAGAGGATATGAGAGAAGCTTCTATCTCCTTCCATTTACGTTCTTCCTTCTCCAAGAGAGCCTTTCGTCTTTCTTTACCTCTACCCTCCTCTTCACGTCTTTGCATTAATAGCTCCTCTTCCATCTCTTTTTCTCTTATGTAACTGCAAATTGGTACATACAAGAGTATTTAGAAACTTGCACAAGACACTACACAGTCTCATACGTCGTAAAAGAACGATTTTCCTTTTATGAGCATTTAAAGGTAAGTAAAAATATATACACGTATTTACTTGCACATTAGAAAAGTTGAATACTTGAATTCAAGTGTCAAAACTCAACATGTTCACATATATTCTGATGCATTCAGAATCAAGAAAATGACTAGAAAGAAATAAGAGAAAATTTAAAGATGTTGAAGACAATGTGGACTGTTTATGCCAAAATTAAATTTAGACTAGATCTTTGGCTAATTGATGTAAAAGATTCTGTGAAGGATAGGAGCTTTTTTTTTTTTGAAATTTTATTTTTATTTTCTTATAGTCTGGTTTCCTTTTCCACAATTGTTTATTTGTATTATTATCACTACTCATTAATACTATTTTCATTTTTATTAAAAACTAATGATTATATATTAAAATAATTATACATACAGGAACCTACTAAAAATAAGTGCCCAACTCTTTAAAAAAAAAAAGTGTCCAACAAAATTTTCTAGACATTTTCTTTGGTTGCTGAAATATTCTTTGGCTGTGTATTAAATTGATTTAATCAAATTTATATCATTCACTTCTGATTGATTTATTTAATTGTTCATTTCTTTTGGGTCGTTTAGTTATTTTCAACTCAGAACCAACTTTTGAAATATTAGGGGTTTTTATTTTGTTAGCTTATTGGAGTAACTTTGTGTTGTTTGCATGCATAGTTATGTTTGTTGCATATTAAATGCCCAAAACAGATATTCATTTAGCAAATTCAAGCCTAGAAGAAAAGCATACCTTGCGGGATTTCGAGGTCATAGCCATTTCTTCTACTTGAAGTGAACGTAGAAAAGCCATTATTGAACAAACAAAGAGAGACAGCAGCAGCACTGCAATCCCAAATTCAAACACGAACCATTTGATTAAAATGAACTAATCAACTAAATGTAAATTATACAACTAAATATTAAAATAAATCCAATTTAACATACACACTTACATGTATAAATATACAAATATATGTTGTTCTATGGACAATAAATACTTCTTGAAATGTGTCTTCTCTTTTCTTTTTTATGTTCTGAACATTTGAATGATTGCAAAAACTGCAGTAGGTGACATTTATTGAAAAAAAAATATCATGGTTTACTCAAACCAGTTACAATTTACAATTGTATAACTTGACATTAAAAGTAACTAAATAAAATGAAGAATAATGACTATAAAAGCTATAATCTCCAATAATGTAACCTTATAAAATTTATATGCAACTAAACCATCCCTTCTCATTAAGTTATTCATATAATATGTATATTATTGATTTATTGGAAAAAAAATGGAGACACCATCTCTACATGCACATAAAACTTTTCAGTTCCAAGGAACACATAATGCACATCTTTTGTTCTTATGCCTGGTTCATAAAGCTGTCATCTCAAAATGTGTGGTTAATAAATAAGATTAATATTTTTTTCTTTCAAAATAAAAGAGATCACTTAGGTTGCATGTGTTTACATGATCATGTTATATTATTAGGCCTTTGGTTAGTTGGAAGAGTTAATTATGCCTTAAGAATAAGGTGATAAAAGCATGCTAGATAAAGTCAAGTGTATGGTTATAAATGCTTATTTTATTGGTTATGCATGTAGATGTAGTTGACATAAAAATGACATGTGTACACATTAGACATGTTGAAGCTATGCTTTGATCAAAGTGAAAAGACAAGTTCACAGGTAGGGAGAATGAGCTAGATTAGTGTTAGTTGTTAGCTAGTTAACTAAATAAAATAGTCTACTTCTCTTATCTATTTATTTCTTGAAAAATGTTCTAGTAGATAACAAATTAAGTATTAAAAAATGAATATTGTTTTACATTGGTTGAATTCTCTAATAAAGTAGCAAGCGTACATAACTATGGTATTAAGAAACAAACTAAAAAGAAAGATTCTATAAAATGTACCTTTAGATCTTAACAATTTCTATGGAGGAAGAATTGAAACAGGTTTTAGTGGCATTTGTAAGCACTCTAGGGTAAATGCATTTCCACTTTCATCATGTACTTCCAATGCTTCGAACAACGAATCTCCATTAGCTTTTCACATAAATGCCTAGTTCTACCAATTTTTCTTTGTTGTAAGCATATGGAACTCCAATGAGCTATAAGCATATAGCCAAACCAGAGCATATGGATGTAGTTTGATATATATTTATATCCAAGACAACATATTATATGCTGCATAGATAGCTAAAAAATATGCATATAAACATATGAAACTCCAATGAGCTATAAAAGCGTCTAGAAGAAATGGTGATACAATGTAACCTAGTTTCATAATATCTCATGTTTCCATGATTTTTCATTGAATCATGCCAAAAGAACAAATGCTCAGTTTCTTCTTGACTCCCTCATTAATTGATTTCATGTGAACATAAAAAGAATGAAAATTTAAATACAAATAAAGTAAAAATAGTCAACGAACAGAGGATAAAACAAAGAAGTTTTAAAGTTGGATTGATAATCTGAACCCAAGTAACACCAAGAAAAAAATTGGCACAGGAAAAAAATTGAACAGAGACAACAATAATCTATACATACCCATGTAATTCTATGTGTATATATATATATATGAGCCACGCATACTAAGTAATGATGGATCTATTGCCTAGTAATACAAGTTTTATTTCCCCTGTTTTGGAAATACTTTGCACATCTCATAGATAACAAAATTTAAAGCATTAAAGAGATCTGCCTTGGACCAAACACCTTAACTACAGCCACTATATAGCCAGAATAAACCCAAAAGAAAAACTGGTAGGAGCTATGATAACTGTTATCACTTCAAATATGTTTCACACACTAGCCAGGAAAGTGGTATGGGTGGAAAATTGGCAACCATACGAACAGAGGAAATGATCTACATAGAATTTTTATGAAATTTCAAGACTGATTTGCATGTGACATTGCTACAACTATCACTAAATACAAGAATTGACACATACTTTAGTACCTATTTTTATTCATAATATACAAATTTTCATATCAAACATAACCAAATTACTTCTTTTACTAACAACAATCAAACCAATTTGTGTATTCCAAAAAAAAAAAAAAAATACAAATTGTTCTACATTTCCATATTCATGCATATTGTGAGATAACATAGCCAAAGCATCTAAAAGTAAATAAATAAAAACATGCCAGCATATAGCTACACACTTAAATGAAGTTAACAACCTGCAATAGTCTTATCTCCAACAAGGCCAATTTGAACTCCAGCAGTAGTCTTTGCATTTGGCACTTCCAATAAAGCACTGTGGAATTTATATAATCAGGCTAAAAAAATATGCTAGTCTATCAAATTCTAAATGTGATATCGAAGTGGTAGTACATGATAATTTAAAAATTCAAAATTCAAAAAAAAAAGTTGAAAACAAAATTACACTGCTATTCCTGCAGTTGTGATTGCCAAAGCATCTGGAGAGTGCAAACCATCATAACTCAGAACCTGCATGCATAGGAAGATCATGAAATTTCTAGGAAGTACGAAGCATAAATGTAGAAAGACAGCTCTAACGTACTGACCTGTTCAGAAAATAAAAGTGTTACTCAATTATCAACACATAAAAAGCATAGAACAGCAGGATGTAGCTAGCCATGAGGCTTTTCTTAGAGATTTAATACCTAGTTTGTTTGTGTAATTTGTTCCCTTTTTTCTTTCTTTGTATTAAACTAAGTACTTGTAATAATACATGTTGTGTGCCTATATTTGTTGCAATGACTAAAAGTAAATGCTAACGCACCCAAGGAAGTATCTGAGTTTCATGGTAGAAGCTTTCATCATTGTTGGATACAAAGGCCTATCAATCAATCTACAAATCAGAACTTGCATGCAACAGCGAAAAAGAAAATAAAAATTGTTGTACAAATAATCATAGGACAAGCTTGTAGCATGTTTCATTAACTTTAGAAAAATCATAACCTCAAATTTCCAGACAGTGCATAAAATGACAAATGATTATGCTGATATTTACTTACTTACATATATGTATTCACCAAGTCAAATTTCTCAATATAAATAAGCACTTGAGAGACCATTTCAAATATTAACATATCAAGAGAGCCAACAAAAGAAATTATTGCCTTTTTAGTTCAGTTTCTTCCTTCTTTCAACATCTTTAATCTTTCTCCACCTCTTCATTCTTTGTGGTATTTTGTTTTCTATAGAATTCAATAATTCATTTACACGTATATGTATATAGCAAACAAATTGCAACTTTTCTTTCTAAATTTTAGATTTGAAAAAGGTACATGTATATGTATCCAGAGACAAAAGCTATATATAAAGAATAAGAATTAATTTACATCAGCACAAGATTAAAACACTTTACTATTTTTCAAGCTTTGAGATCTAAAATACTGATCTCATGGTTAGTTCAAACTTGAGATCAATCCAAGATGAGTAAAAAATTTATACACACACTCCATCTTGAGGGGAGTATTAAACATTGTAATTAATTAGTTACCTTATAATGGAACATTAATATATACTCTATGCATGTAGTAGGAGAGAAAATATATAGTTTGCATTCTGTTTTTAGCCTTTAGTTAGATTTGGTTGTTAATTGTACAACTAACCTTCTCAATTAACTCTTGTATATACAGTTTATTGTAAGCTATTCCATTGAGTAATGAGAATCAGATTCTTTTCAAAATCTTTCTATTTTCCTAATAATATGATCTGGTTAATGAAACAATAATAAGTTTCATGAAATGCATATAACAATTTTATTTCTAGAAAGTATGGAAAAATAATAGTTTATTTCATTATCACTAGGTTTAGTAAGAAATTGGAAAATAATTTTAAAAGCCAATCTCAGTTCCACAAACATAACGCCAGTCAAAAAATTTGAAAATGAAACACAGAGCAGAAAATCACAACTTAGCTGTGGGGAGAAAGGAGTTTAGAAAAGTGTAATTACAAGAAAATAAGAAAAGCAAGTTTTACATCCACAGAATAACTGTGAAGCCACTAATCAATTCTGTCAACCAAGTTCAAGAACTCTAACATGGTTAAGAATAGACTAATCAAATCTTAAAGAATTTTTCACTGAAATAATCAATGCAATGTATTTTAATTACTTATTACACATTAGTTTATTTTTTTCTAGCAATTTATTAGGTAAGTTAGAGATATTATTGTTTTTATTTTATTACTTTATAGCTTGATATTATTTAATAAACAATTGTAGTAGTTTTCTTGTTTCAATATGAAGTGTACGTAGAACAATCAAGATTATTTGCATTAGGGTGCTATCATTGGTTACTTGGTTAATGAAGTATAAAAAGAAGGCATTGGGTACTGTTGACGCGGTTCTTCGCCAACAGGTAATTAAGAAATGAAGAGAAAGGGATTAGTGCTAAATGTGAACCGAAACAGATATAAGATCTTAGAAAAGGAAAGAGGTGACACAAGACACGTTTTTTGAGTGGTTCAAAGGTTAAAATCCTTCTACTCCACTAGTCAGTATTATTGCTCTATACTGGATATTTGATTACAGGGCCTTCTTTACAATAGAGAATCCAACCCTTATTAAGTCCCAGGGTCTCCATATTTATAGGAGAAGGCACCTGGGAGTTGGTAAGAAGGTCATCCCGTGACCCTCTTATCTATCACATCAACTCTGTGACATTCATGATTAATTCCTAAACCTGACACATAGGTATGGTCAAATCGATAGGTAAGGAGATAATGGGCCGCACGGCCCAACCCAGTCGTGGGTGTTTGAATACGCACGTTCCTGCTGCGTGTCCGAGAAGTCAGGGGCATATCAGACACGTGATGTCTGATATATGCACGTTTACCTTGCGTGTGTTGACTTTACAAAGGGTCATAGCCTTCATACTCAGTGCGTACCGCGAGTTGGATACTTAACTCGACCATAGGCCTTCAGAATCCGGGGTCAAGTCTTGTGCAATCTTGGCGAACCCTTGAGTCTCCTCGAGCTAAGTAGGTACGACCTAATGACAGAAGCTCCGGTCTGTGGGACGTCTACGAGATAATCATGATTAGGCCGCAGCTCGGCTCGCTAATCAACCCGTGGGAAAAACAGGGCGTACAGGTACCAATTTCAAAGTACACTTCTTGCTCATCTCCGACAGTAGAAATCAAAGTTTTCTCAATTATTATGCTCTATATTATTATGTGCAATTTACTTTATCTAAGCCAATAAGCTATCGAGAACAAGAAGCATGTATGTGTGCCTTCAATTAATTTGGTCATTATTAAAAATGCCTTTAAGTTATTTTTCCTTATATATATACACCATATTCATACTTCAATAGATAAATGAAGAACAAAGAACAATAAACATGCTTTGTTTTTCAAGTCTCCAATCCATTTCTCTAGTTAACTTTGGAATTAACTTTCCATAAAAGAAGAGATGCATTATAAATTTATAACTAAAAATATAGTATATTGCTTTTGTCAAGAAAGAAACTAACTGCCAAATTAAGCACACCAAATATAATGAAATTAATACAACCAACAATATTCAATAATAAATGCTAAGAACCTTATCTTCATAATAAATCATAATTATAACTTGGATCATTGTGAAATAACTATGCAAGCTTGAAAAGATCCTAACTCATTTACCTCTCCAACATAATAAATAAATAAAAATATTAGCTAGACATTCCAATAAAAAATTGCAATAACTACAATCAAGATTGAGAAAAGTAGAACCTTCGGTGCAACCTCACTGATATGGTAAGCATCAGCAGTAACACCCACCAACCACAAACTAAGGAAAACAACCTAAAACCAAAAACCTAGAAGTGAAGAAAAGAAAAAAAAAAACTAGCCACCATATTCAGATACAAAATTAGAGAAATAAAGCTTAAAAGAATGAGAAAGACCATAACAGCCAAATAAAAACAAAGGCAGACAAGAAGAGACCAAATTAAAGTAACTAGGTTTTAATCAAGGCAAACAACAAGAGAAACACAATCTCTTTAACCTTTATAGAATTTCTAGAGTGATGGAGATTAGAGGAAACCTAGAGTCTTGTATTAAAGTTTGAACAAGAAGTGAAAAACATAAAGCCCTTATTTTTAACAAATACGTGACAATAATGAACGAAATAATAAATGAGAGAGATGACTTACCCAACACAAAGAGAGAGTGCCTCAAGGAAAGAGACAAATGCAGGAGAAGGAACATGGATAAAGAAAAAAGAAAATGATATTTTGCACTATAATTAAACTTATTCTCTGCCAAACACAAAATAATTTATTAACTTTCCTATTGACAAAGTGATTCTTTCCAATTAATTTACAGTTTGTGTAAATCTCATTGAACTAATACTTTATGTTGACGCCGTTTTTCGTCAACAGTGAAATAAGAGCACAAAAACAATGATTGGTTATGGCCAAGAAAAATATGATAACACAAATGGGATTTTTTACGTGGTTCGGCAGTTAACTCTGCCTAGTCCACGAGTCTTTGTTATTAAGACTTAAGATGATTTCTGGAAATCCTTTAAGAATGAATTCTCCAGAGCTTCTCTCAAGATCACAAAAGTTCCCCCTTTACAATGGTACGTGACCTCTCTATTTATAGAGAAGATTTCAGAATACTATCCCACATATTTCGGGAAGTTATTCTATATTTGCAAATAAATTTAATGGCGTTAAAAGCCTGTGATTCTATATACAAGGAAACGTCCCCTGAAGATCAGGGGGCGTATAACTGCATAATAAATATCCCTTTATTATAGAGGATTTACAACAATCAATGCAGACCGCGTCTCTCCAAAATGACTCACTGGAATATCCCAAGTTATCAATCTACATTATCAGTGCTGTTCCCACTTGGATCTCTTACTGACGTTCGAGATGTGACATCTCCCGGAGATCACGATACTTCGAGCTCGTACTTATATCAGGCTCGAACTCCCTGATCCGAGGCCATCTGAGAACAGACGTGCTTTGATATCTGTCTTTCGAGCTTGTAATGGTTTCGAGGCTACCATCTTCGAAGTTGTCTCTGCTTTGCAAGCTTGGTGCCTAGGTTGCAGACACGTTCCAGACATTACGAGTCCATTCCTTACGAATCCAGCTTTCGAGATCACAATTCTTAGGGCTCAAAATCTGGGTGTAACATTTTGCCCCCTCAAAAGTATTTGTTCGAATCCCATGAGAAGGAAACTTTTGAACTACTTTCTTCGGGAACCACACCGTCACACACTTGAAAATGGACACGTGTCAGTTGAGCATTGCTTATTCAAGGTACTTGAGTACCTTGGAAATCCGCCCACGATCGTTCGCCTGCCACCTTTCGGTACCATCATGTCATCAATCCTTGTCCGTTGGATTTTATAAGGATTCTGGTCAATGGCTCAGATTAATCCTTTTTTACCATCTATATATAAGACCCCAGTCATCGTCTTCCTCTTATTTCACACTCATCAGAAGAAAGAAGAAAATAGGCAAAACCAGAAACCATCCCAGAGAACTTTTTGCTTGTGCATGTTCTCTCAGCCGAAGGAACAAAGGACCGCCAGTTTGTTGGAGACCGTAAGCTCATACCTGCAGCCTCTCCTTCAATCAAAGATTTCTCTGCAATCGCCATCATTGTGTAAGTATCTGATTATCTTTTTGTTTTCCTTTATGCCGGTTTCTGTCTGCGTTATCCTTTCATTTCTGGGAATGCACTAGTTTATTTTCTTAGTATGATACGCTAGGAAACTTTTGACCGATAGGCTTTCACGTTTAAGTCTCCATGCTAGGTTTAAGTCACTGGTTCCAAATCCAGTTTTGATGTAGGACAAGGTCTCTTTTTTCTGGGTTTCAAAATTTAAAAGACATATCCTGCACACCAAGATATCGGGTACAAAATCTTGGTTTTAAAGAACGCACGATACCCAAGATTATCATTCTTGAATAACCGTCACCCTTTTTCCGTGATATTTCAGGATTTTCAAAAAATTTATCTACTCTCCTCCTTTTACTCATAGAATACACGTTCCGACTCTTAACCAAACTTTTAGTATCGAGCTCGTTTCATACCCGAGCACTCTCCAAGTTTGTCTTGTCAAGCTCGCTATTCTTGAACCCTTGCATGCATGGCCCTCACCATTTTTTATTTCTCGCTAGATGTCACAGAATCTGGAAAGACGGTGGGGGTCGTTGCTGGAAATTCCTTACTCGCCAAAAACCCCGAGCCCAGAGTCCCTGTTTGCTCGGAATCAATGTCTGATTCGTGAATACAATCTCGCGCGCGAACAGGAGGAAACCCGAGCTCACTATCGCCGCCAAATCGTCGAGGTCATAGAAAAGAAGAGGAGAACCCTTCGAGAGGCTCTTTATCCAGAATCTAATTCAGGGCCCAGGCCGATCCCCCTCGACCCTAGGTTAAAAGTGACTGTTGCATACAATCCGGGAGAGCTCCAATTCTCACTAATGGGGGAGCCTTCTACCTCGCAACCGAGGAGGGAATTCTTTGAGGCCGAGCACTACTGGAGCTCGGTCACCTTGATAAATCAGATAACTGATATCCTGGCCTTCCATGGTCTCAGGATGTCAAGCTCCTTAAGGTGTCGAGCTCCGACCTCTAGTGAACGAAGCTGCTATGCTCCAGGGAATGGAAAACCTGACAACAGGCTGAGGTATGCGGCATGGAGCCAGGAGCACATGAAGGCAGGAGCGCTAATGCCTTCGAAGTCTTTCTTCAAGGACTTCACAAACTTTGTTGGGTTGGCCCCGTTCCAGCTCAACACTAATTCTTACAGGGTTCTGTCTGCCCTGAGGTCGTTATACCATGAATTGAAGTGGAAAGGACCTTCACAACAGGAGATTTTGTATCTCTTCTGTCTGAAAAGCAACCCCTCCCGAGCTCGGGGAGGGGACGGCTTCTACTATCTTTCGAGCTACCCCAAAGAGAAAAAGGTGTTTGAGGACCTTCCTAACCATCCACCTGACTTTAAGAAAGCCTTCTTCTGGACAGATGGCTTGTCCCCGTCTCGATGCTACTCATTCAGACGGATTCGTAAGTACCCCAACCTTCTTTATCTCTGTGCTCAAACTTTTGTCGGTAGGTTTGTACTCAGTTGAAATGTGTTTTATTTTCCAGCCAACTTTCACCGTCCTACTCCCAATGATGCGATGAAGGAGCATAGAGAGGCTCTGCTCCAACTCCCTTATGGCAGGAGGTCCCTCTCATGTCTATTGCATGAGAGTAAGCTCCGAGCTTGCGGGCTTTTGGGAGATGGCCAGTCCACCTTGGATTGGTCCAACAAAAAGTACGACCACTGGGAGCTCGTGCCTTTGCCTACAGGCATCCTCCCTCCAAGGAGAGAGGTGAGGCCCCCGCCTCCAGCTCGCCGAAGAAGCCCGCAATCGGGGAACGAGGCTAACGATGAAGCCTCGAGCTCGGACTCGGATGATCAAGGTACAGTCATCCTTAGCTCGAAAATGTGGTCCCCCACCTTATTAAAACACAAACCCGATAGGTTAGTTTTGTGCCCGGATGATAGGGAACACTTCTATATATGGACTTGGGTAGATGACCGAGTTCATAGGTTTGATAGTTGGCTCGGGAAGTATGACACCATGTACAATCTGAATGAGGTGTGGGACGGAATAGCCGTCCAATATGGGACCAATGACTATAGGGACCTTTCGAGGTTGACGTCCACCTATAGGGCAGGTACTCCCCCCGCCTCTTCTGAAGATGGGGGAATTTCATGGTCTCCGAGTTCGAACTCGGAGGAGAGTTCCAGTTAGGTTTCTTCTTTCATTACTTTGTATATCTACGCGATGCTGAATCACTTTGTGTATTTTTTTCTTTTTTGTTATGACTCACATTGTGGCGTGGTTGTGTAGGCAAGATGGATTCCGACCTTGACAACATCCTCGAGAGTGGCGGTGCCAAGAGGAGCAAGCGTCCCAGGGGGTCGCGAAAGGTTGACCGGCCTGCCAAGGTCCTCAAGAGGACCGAAAAAATACCTCCTCCCCCGGCTCTGCCTGTCACGAGCTCCATGGTGGTGCCGACCTCACAGGTCGGTGCCTCCATAATGGCCGAGCCCCAACCTCCTGTAGTGGTTCACCCGACACTTGTACCACCTCCCAGAAAGCCTTCTGCTTCTCGAACTCACAAGCTATCAGTTTCTGTACACGTTGAGGAGTATGTAATCGACAATGCAGCTGGATCCCATGGGTCTATGCTGGGCTCGGACGTTATGTCCCGAATCGGCCAGAGCTTTAGTAGTTTCGACGCTCCTCAATGGCAATTTTTGAACAACGCCCGAGACTGCACCGCCCTCTACGAGAAGAGTATCGAGCTTGCCGCCGTAGTAACTTTTCTTCTACTTCTTAGTTATATTTATAGACAGTCCTGGTGTTAATGATGATTTTTTTTTATCTGACTCTTGCTGTTACTGCCCAGCTCAACTATAAGTTGAACAACGAGATCCATTCGAGCAAGTCTTATGCTCAGGAGGCGAAGGATCTACAACTCAAAGCAAGTGATGACTTGAGGGCAGCAAATGCAAAGCTTGAAGCAGGAGCCAAGGAGCTTGAGGCTAAGGCATCCGAGCTTGAGAAGCTGAATGCTAGGCTCGTGGAGCTTGAGAAAGAGAATGCCAAGCTTGCAGAGCTCAAGAAGGAGAATACCCGACTTCAGGAGGTTAATAAAAAGCTTGAAGAAGACAAGGCTACCACTTTTGATATAATTAAGGGTGAAAAGGCTCGCCTCTTTGCTGAGTATAAAGAGAAGAAGGACCAGGCGGTTGATTTGGCCATGTACAGAATTTGGGCCAATAATGAAGACCTCGATACCAGCTTCCTAGGTCCTCATGAGGCGAAGCTCCTGGATAAGTGGAATGCTCGGCTTGAGGCGGAAGAGGCTGCTCGGGAGGCCGCCTCCGAGTGTGCTCAGAAGGATAGACATGCAATTCGTCCTGAGGGGTCCAGTGCTGCTGATGCTGAGAAGGCCAAGGAGACTGCTCCTTCTTGAATCTGATCTCGGGGAAATCTTATCTTGGGGCTGCGTCCCCTTATTTTTGTAATTTCTTTAATTTATTTTAATACATGTGCTTTACATTTATTGGTTTGAAATATTTTGCACATTTTTTTTATATTAAAGAATCACATATGTTTATTTATTCGTACAAACATAGTTTGGATTTAGGCTCGAGACCCAATGCATTCATGCATCGTTTACTCGAATTATCCGCTTCCGACTTCGTTATTTATCAAGGTCAGATATTACTTCAACCATGAACCCGAAAGTACTTGTATGGTGTGTAATGCAAACGGTTTAGTTATATCTTATTGCTTAGTTACTTTTTCTCGTCCTCGGTTATTTCTCCGAGGTTATGAGTTCGAAACTATTTTCCCATAAGATATTCCAGCCTCGATCTCGACTTATCTCGAAGTAGGTTTAGGTTCCAACTTATCGTCGATTAGTTTTAGCTGGTTTGTTCCAAACCTTTTAAGGTTGTGATTGGTTTGTAATCCATACACTTTTTATTTTTATAATTTGGTTTTTAGCTAGTTATCCTTAGCTCGCGTATTTGGTTACATCTAAACACTTGTATGTTTTTGACAGCTTGGTTATATCCAAACAGTCTTAACTGGCGCATTTGGTTATCTCCAAACGCTTGCATGATTTTCGTGTATGTTATTTTATTTTTCAAGCTGATGGTATGTATACCAATGATGCCCCCTTAATATCCTATGAGTGTGACCATAGGTTATTAAATTAAGGGAGATTGAAAAAATAAAGAGAAATATAACATATTGAATGAAATAGATCTTTATTTGATAGAATTCAAAAGTAAACAAAATAGTACTAATAAATAATCATGGTTACAGGCGACATCCTTCCAATACTACTGGTAGTAAGGTCTTAGGTGTTCGCCATTCCATGCTCGCGGTACCAAGCTCCCATCCAATCTCGTTAATTTGTACACACTGGGCCGGATGACTGACTCTATTTGGTATGGATCTTCCCAATTTGGCCCGAGCACACCAGCTGCTGGATCCCGCGTTGCCAAAAATACGCGTCTTAACACCAAGTCTCCCACACCGAACTTTCGATCTCGAACCCTCTTGTTGAAGTACCTGGTAGCTTGTTGCTGGTAGGCAGCGTTCCTCAACTGAGCTTCGTTTCTTTTTTCTTCAATCAAGTCTAAGGTTTCTTCAAGCTGAGTATGGTTCGAGCTTTGGTCATAAATGTGAGTTCATATTGTAGGGATTTCGACCTCGATAGGCAGCATAGCTTCACAACCTTACGCTAGCGAGAACGGGGTATGTCCCGTTGATGTTCGAGCTGTAGTCCTATATCCCCACAGGACTTGGGGCAACTCTTCGGGCCATCGTCCCTTTGCTTCCTCCAACTTTTTCTTTAATGAACTCTTGAGAGTTTTGTTTGCAGCTTCGACCTGGCCATTCGCCTGAGGATGAGCCACTGACGAAAAACTCTTTATTATTCCATTCTTCTCACAAAATTTGGTAAACAAATCGCTATCGAACTGAGTTCCGTTGTCGGATACAATTTTCCTCGGCATCCCATATCGGCATACGATGTTTTTTACCACGAAGTCAAGGACCTTTTTGGAAGTTATTGTTGCCAACGGTTCAGCCTCCGTCCACTTTGTGAAGTAATCCACAGCGACTACAGCAAATTTCACACCGCCCTTGCCAGTTGGGAGAGAGCCTATGAGGTCGATTCCCCATACCGCGAATGGCCATGGGGAAGTCAACATGGTCAGCTCGGATGGTGGAGCTCGAGGAATCGTGTCGAATCTCTGGCATTTGTCGCATTTCTTTACATACTCGAATAAATCTGATTTAATGGTAAGCCAGAAATATCCTTGGCGTATGATTTTCTTGGACAGGCTATGCCCCCCGGTATGGTCTCCACAGAACCCTTCATGAATTTCTTTGATGATTTTCTTGGCTTCGGGTGGAGTTACGCACCGAAGTAACGATATGGAATACCCCCTTCTATACAGCTTTCCGTCCAAAATGGTGTAACGGGGAAGCTGATACATTAGCTTTCAAGCCTGGTTCTGGTCTTTTGGAAGGACTCCGGTCTCGAGATATTCGACTATTGGGGACATCCATGTTGGCTCAGACTCAATCATACATACGTCTTCCTCCTCCGGCTCGTTAATGCTTGGTGTTGAGAGGTGTTTTATGGGCACAACGTTTAGTTCGTCATTCTCGGTGGAAGTAGCGAGCCAAGCTAAGGCATCTGCATTTGAGATTTTCTCTCGAGGAACCCGTTCGATTGCGTAGAACTCGAAATGTTCCAATGCAGATTTTGCCTTTTCTAAATAAGCTGCCATTCTCGTGCCACGAGCTTGGTATTCTCCTAAAATTTGATTAACCACAAGCTGGGAGTCGCTGTAGCAATGTATTGCTTTAGCTTTGAGCTCCTTGGCTATGCGAAGTCCCGCCAGTAAAGCCTCGTATTCGGCCTCGTTATTCGACGCCTTGAAGTCGAATCTCAAGGTGGAATGAAATCTTCTCCCTGCTGGGGTAATCAAAATGACCCCTGCCCCCGATCCATTTTCATTAGATGAGCCATCGACGTAAAGTTTCTACAGCTCGTGGGCCGGGGTTATCACTTCATCGTTGGTCATGCCAGTACATTCCACTATAAAATCTGCCAGTGCCTGGGCCCTAATGGTCGTCCTCAGGTGGTAAGTGATCTCGAACTGTCCGAGTTCAACCGCCCATTTAAGAAGTCGACCTGAGGCCTCTGGCTTAGACAAAACTTGCCTAAGTGGTTGATCAGTCAACACATGGATGGGGTGTGCTTGAAAATAGGGTCGAAGTTTTCGAGATGAATGAATTAAGCTGAGAGCCATCTTTTCCATCAAGGGGTATCTCGACTCTACCCCCAGTAACCTTTTGCTGATGTAATAGACGGGTCTCTGTACCTTCTCTTCTTCTCGCACGAGCACTGCACTTATTGCGTGTTGGGTGGTGGAAAGGTATAGGTAGAGTACTTCTCCTGTAACAGGTTTTGATAAGATGAGGGGTTCTGCGAGGTGCTTTTTAAGCTCCTGGAAGGCCAGCTCGCATTCCTCTGTCCATTCAAATTTCTTGCCTCCCCTCAAAAGGTTGAAAAACGGAAGACAACGGTCCGTAGATTTTGATATGAACCTACTTAAGGCCGCCATCCTGCCGGTCAAACTTTGGACATCCTTGTGTTTTCGAGGTGAGGGCATGTCAATCAGAGCCTGGATCTTGTCAGGGTTGGCTTCTATTCCACGGGTGTTCATGATAAAGCCCAAGAATTTTCCTGAAGATACACAAAAGGTGCACTTATGAGGATTTAGTTTCATGTTATACTTCTGGAGCACACCAAAGCACTCTTCGAGGTCATCAGCATGGTTTTTGTTAAGTTGAGACTTGACAAGCATGTCGTCAACATAAACTTCCATGTTGTTCCCTATTTGTTCTGAAAACATCATATTCACGAGCCGCTGGTATGTGGCTCCAGCATTTTTAAGCCCGAATGGCATGACATTATAGCAGCATAGCCCCTTATCCGTTATGAAGCTCGTATGTTCCTGGTCGGGGGCATGCATGGGAATCTGGTTGTATCCAGAATAGGCATCCATGAACGACATCATTCCATGCCCTGCCATTGCATCCACGAGCTTGTCAATCCTCAGTAATGGAAAACAGTCCTTTGGGCAAGCTTTGTTGAGGTCTGAATAGTCAATACAGGTTCGCCACGTCCCATTAGGTTTTGGGACCAACACTGGATTGGCTACCCAGTCAGGGTAAAAGCATCCCTGATGAATCGGTTTGATTTTAACCTGTCGACCTCCTCCTTCAGTGCTTTCTTTCTGTCGTCATCCAGCTGTCTTCGCTTTTGTTGCTTCGGAGGGAAGCTTTTGTCTATATTTAGTGTGTGGCTTGCTATGTTCGGACTTATCCCTACCATGTCCGAACGTGACCATGCGAAGACGTCCTAGTTTTTCTTCAGAAAGCAAATTAGTTGTTATTTTGCCTCTTCCTGGAGGTGTTTTCCAACCTTTAACTTTTTCGAGGGATCGGACTCCTCGAGATGGATCTCTTCGAGCTCCTCTAAGGGTTCGAGGTCATCTTTCTCCTCAACCCTTGGATCGATTTCTTCATCAATCTCTAAAACCGTCCTGTCTTTATTCTGAACAATGACGAGTGCTTGTGCGCTCGTCTGTTTCTTTCCTCTTAAGGAAATGTTGTAGCATTCCCTTCCAGACAATTGATCTCCCTTCAATGTTTCGATGCCGCTAGGGGTCGGGAACTTAATATCCAGATGCCTTACTGATGAGACTGCCCTCAGCCCAACCAGGGCGGGTCTTCCGAGCAGCACGTTGTAGGCCGAAGGCAAGTCTACTACCACGAACTCCATCATCTTGGTTGTTGAGACTGGGTAGTCTCCCAAGGTTACGGGGAGTTCGATGGACCCCATGTAGGCGGTTCCTTCTCCTGAAAAGCCGTATAGCGTAGTCGCACATGCTTTCAGGTCGCGAAGGGAGAGTCCCATCTTTTCAAGGGTTGCTTAATAGAGAATGTTAACTGAGCTCCCATTGTCTATGAGAACTTGGTAGACCCTTTTGTTTGCCAGCTGGAGAGTGATGACCAGCGGATCATGGTGAGGAAACTGAACATGGGGCACGTCTTCCTCAGTGAAGGTTATTGGTTGGGATTCAATCTTTTGACTTTTGGGAGCCCTAGGTTCGGGTTCATAAGGAGACCCGTCCCCAGTCTTAAGCTCGTTAACGTATCTCTTTTGGGCATTTCTGCCCATGCCCGCAGGATGAGGCCCTACCGAGATGGTTATTACGTCTTCTCCATCTATCGGTGGGGGCCTATCCTCTTCCCTAGCTCGGAAATTATTGTTCTGTGTGGGCTGCGGCGCGGCTGTTCTCTGGCTCGCGGTCGCTTGATTAGTACTTTGGTTCTTGATATATTGTCTAAAGTAACCCCTCGAGATCAATCCTTCGATCTCGTCTTTCAACTGTCGACATTCATCAGTAGTATGCCCGGTGTCTCTATGAAATCAGCAATATTTATTGGAGTCCCTCTTGGACTTCTGATTTCTCATTGGGTCCGGACGCTTGAAGGGGACCTGGTTTTCATTATCCAGGTATATGTTCTCCCGAGACTCGTTGAGCTCGGTGTACACTCTGTACACGGAGAAATATCTCTCCCCCTTCTTTTTCTTTCCTCCTTCGGCCTGGGGGTTACTCCCTTCGTTCTTTTTTCTCTTGGAAGGGTTTTCCACAGCAGGCTTTGAAGCTACTAGGTCCGCCGAGGATGAGGCAGAGTTTACGTTTATCGTTGTAGTTACGGGCTGGGAAGTCACATTAAGTGTCGACCTCGCTTCCTCTACATTGACAAACCTCTGTGCCCATTTGTTAAACTCGGTTAGGGACCTCACAGGTTTCCTCTGCATGTCGTCCCAGAGAGCACTCCCTGGCATAACTCCAGCTTGGACAGCCATTAGGTGACCGCTGTCATCCACATTCCGAGCTCGGGCAACTTCCAAGTTGAACCTTGTAAGGTAACTTTTCAATATTTCTCCTGGCTGTTGCCGAACGTTAGTCAGGGTTGACGCCTCAGGTCTAACCCCCATCATGGCTCTGAACTGCTTCTTGAAGTCTTTAGACAGCTGCTCCCAAGAAGTTATGGAGTGTCTCTTATATTTTTCGAACCAGCTTTTGGCTGGTCCTGTCAATGATGCTGGAAATAACATGCATCTGAGCTCGTAACCCACGTTCCTGGCTCTCATTATGGTGTTGAACGTACTCAAATGGCTGTACGGGTCGGACTTTCCCTCAAACGTTGGGACGTGAGGGATCCAAAACCCTTGGGGAAATGGAGTGTTGGAAATATGGGGAGCAAACGGTTCAAGCTCCTCATCAGAATCTTCATATCGATCCTGACCTTGCTCGTTTTTCAAAAGCCTAAAGGCCTTTTCTAACTGATCAATTCTTTCCTGGACTGGGTCCGCGAGGGGTCTTGTCTGGAATTGACTGTCGTCGATCACAATTCTAGGTTCGCGCCTCCGCAGGGGGTCTTTGCGCCTATTCAGGCGATCCCTCAGGTCCGCGTTTATTGGGTTAACATTACCCCAGCTTTGATTCAAGTGTTCTCGTAGGTCGGAGCAATTCTTGCGGTTCCCAGCATTCTTTCGACCTCGATCATGCATGCTGACCGATCTGGTATCTCCAGAGTCATTACTAGTAAAACTCATTGCATGATTATTTCGAGTTCGGTCTTCTTCGTGCCGCCTTGTTTCTGCCGTGCGAGACCAGGACGCTTGACTTTTTTCAAATAGGGCGCCTCTTCGCTCCTGGAAAGCTTCCATGTTTCCTTGTCTCCTCCCCGCACGCCTTTCGTCCTGATCTCGAACTGGTTGAGCATTCCTGCAAGGAGGTGAAGGATATCTTATAGGCGATGGAGGGAACCGTATGGGTGACGGTGGCTGCCACCCATTTCGCGGCCTAGATGGTCCGGAGTTTGCCCGAGATGGGTTGGTTGCATTTGGTGCGCTCCCAGGGTCTTGAGGCCGAGCCTCTGCAGGGGCTCAGTTGTTCTCAGTTCCTACAGGTACTTCCGCAGGTGGATTAACCGGGGCCCTAGCCCGGGTACTTCTCTGGGGCCTAGAGGGGGCCGACTGATCTGCTGGTACAGGAGGTTGCTCCGGCCTTCTCGTGGCAGCATTCTTCCATGGACGCCCACGGGGTCTACGGGGAGGAACATGCACGTCCCTCGGAGGAGGGGCTTGGTTTTCGCGCGGAGGCGGGGGCTGAGCCGCCTGCGCCTCGCGCGGCTATCCTTGCCAACTCCTCATTCCGCTTGTTGGCTTCCGCCAACTGCTGCTTCAACTGCCGGTTCTCAAGTTCCACAATGGGAACATATCGTTCAGGATTGTAATACATATCCTCATCTCTTGGTGGTGCGGGTGGTCCCCGAGAATCGGAGGATCCGCTTCTCTCTTCAACATCTGGGTTTTCCATCGGCTGTTTCCCAGGACGTCTCGGATAATTTTCTTCAGGAACGTTCTGATTATTAGCAACCATAACTTGTTCAGGGACTGAATGCTTAAGGCTCTCAATGAAAGCACCAAACTGTTGACGCTATTTTTCGTCAACAATGAAATAAGAGCACGAAAACAATGATTGGTTATGGCCAAGAAAAATATGATAACACAAATGGGATTTTTTACGTGGTTCGGCAGTTAACTCTACCTAGTCCACGAGTCTTTGTTATTAAGACTTAAGATGATTTATGGAAATCCTTTAAGAATGAATTCTCCAGAGCTTCTCTCAAGATCACAAAAGTTCCCCCTTTACAATGGTACGTGACCTCTCTATTTATGGAGAAGAGTTCAGAATACTATCCCACATATTTCGGGAAGTTATTCTATATTTGCAAATAAATTTAATGGCGTTAAAAGCCTGTGATTCTATATACAAGGAAACGTCCCCTGAAGATCAGGGGGCGTATAACTGCATAATAAATATCCCTTTATTATAGAGGATTTACAACAATCAATGCAGACCGCGTCTCTCCAAAATGACTCACTGGAATATCCCAAGTTATCAATCTACATTATCAGTGCTGTTCCCACTTGGATCTCTTACTGACGTTCGAGCTGTGACATCTCCCGGAGATCACGATACTTCGAGCTCGTACTTATATCAGGCTCGGACTCCCTGATCTGAGAACAGACGTGCTTTGATATCTGTCTTTCGAGCTTGTAATGGTTTCGAGGCTACCATCTTCAAAGTTGTCTCTCCTTTGCAAGCTCGGTGCCTAGGTTGCGGACACGTTCCAGACATTACGAGTCCATTTCTTACGAATCCAGCTTTCGATATCACAATTCTTAGGGCTCGAAATCTGGGTGTAACAGTTTATTTATTAAATTGATACAGTCAATACATTTACACTACAAATTACATATGCATAAGCATCAGAGCAATCATACTTAATAATTAAAATGATTTAGTGCAGCATCTAGAAAGTCGAAACTATTACAAAAATCAAACCATTTATCAATGGAATTCAACATTAAAAGTATGAGCCACATTCAATCACAACAATCACCACACCCCCAACCAAACAACCACATCGATACAGATAAATTTGCAAAAAAATTATCCCCCAATTTTAGGTTGAGCACAATCAAAATTTAACAACATAAATTCCAACAAAATATGTGAGATTAATCTAATGAAAACTAACAATAAATACCACATAAAGCTGCTTCCAAATCGACAACGCACGGCTAGAATCTTCTTCCAAATCGCCGCCCAGATCAAAGATTTTTTATTTTCCACAAATAAATTTATTTGGAACCAATCTAGCTCTGGGAGAGGGATTGCATTTACTGAGGGTCAACAATTTCCTTCTCTTCGCTGAAGTTGTGGATCCAAAAATTTCAAGTGTGGGTTTCACGATGTAGAACGACTCAAGGAAGGGAAGAGGGCCTCACAATTTGAAAGCAAGGGGGTCTAAGGGAAGGGAATGGGGTCTCACGCCACAGTACTCGATTTTGAAAGGAAGGGGGTCTCACGCCATAGTAGTAGTCAATACAAGGTTAACCACCGACGAAAAAAAAAAAAAAAAAGATCACATGGTATGAGATTGAATAAGCCCCAATTATTTTATTGATTTATATAAAAATAAAATAATATATCAACTCAGAATGATGATAGTTAATAGATGGGGAAGAATACGAGAGAGAGAGATAGACAAAGATAAAATATTGATTCCAGGAAAAAAAAAGCATTAGTAGATATATTATTTTCTAATTCCAAAAAAGCACAAAGAAAACTTTAATTTATTATGCAGTTATACGCCCCCTGATTACTTGGGCGGAATTTCTCCCAAAAGTGCCACCTCTTTTTCACTTTAATTTAATATATTATAATATTTTTTAAATAGTGTTATATTTATGTGTTGTGGAAAGACATATTTGGTGTAGTGAAACAATCTGATTCGCAATGCAAGAAGAAAACTTTATAGAGATTTATGTCAAGAAAAGAAGGAGGAGCTCCGCAAAAGACGGAGAGAAATATATGCAAAAAAAAAGCTTCAAGAAATCATCTAATTCATATAAATAAATCTACATCAATTGGCGATGATGATTCTCAACGATTTGTGGTAGTCCTAAACAAAAATCTTCATTAAATAATCCAAATCGTAAAGGAAAAAGAAAGTTCATAATGATTTATCAGAAGAAAAGATGGAGGAAGCCCGTAGAAAACGAAGAGAAATATATGCTAGACAAAAAAATTCAATAAACAATATGATGTAGGAAAAACTCATTGCAGGATCTTTATTTATTTTCATGCAATTTACATATTATCAAACAAACATGCAAATTCCTAGAACATGCTCTTATGAAATTGATACAAATACAGAGTAAAGTAAAAACTTACATTACGCAGCGGAACTGGAACAACTCCATCCATCAATCTCTCTAACCCTTAGTTCCTTTCTGTAGCAGAGTATTATCAAGAGATTGAACAAGATCAGCAACACAGACTTCCTCACCAAGCCTTTGATCAACCTAGAACTAGTATGGGTTGGTTCTCAACACATGTGATAGAGATCTTGAAGAGAAGAAGAAGAGAGAGTGGCCGAGAAAGGTTAGACTATCTAGGTTTTCACTTACCAATCAACTGAAACTCACTTTCTTATGAAAACCCTAGATATCATATTCCTTATATAGGCAACTTAATGAGATTTATTTAAATTTAAATTAATTAAAAATAATAAACAAAAATAAAAGCCTTGGGCTGCCATAAATGGACTTGGGCCCAATCTCTTTGTTTTTAATTTAAATCCCAACTGAGCCTAAATTCAAAACATTTTATTTATTTATTTTTTAATTAATCAATTAAATCCTTATTCAAATTAACTAATTATAATTTGAAACTTGATTTAATATTATTTATTTATATTGATACCAATTTATCAATATTAATAAATTTACCCAAATATTCTCTTTTATTCTCTAAATCTCATGTCTCTGTAAATTTTCCAAAATTGACCTAGTCAACTTTAAAAATCCTAATTGATAATTAAATCAATTAATTGAGACATTCTAAATGATTTACTCAAAGGTGATGCGAGGACCATGGATCCATGAAATCAAGCTCCAACAAGTTACCGTGAATTTATTTACGAATAATTTCACTACCTTATTAATTCCTCGTGACTCCACTATAGACTCGGAATTGAACTCTTGAATTCATAGAATGTATTTTCAAAACCATAAATACGTTATCCATTGTTATAACCATTACAATCAGTCAATCCTCTATTGATGACTTACTAAAGAGCTAGGTGCAAATTAACGTTTTACCCCTCATCAGTATTTTATCCTTAACTCCCACTAAGTTCCTTATAAATGATATTTCTGTGAACTTAATCACAGAAATGAGATCTCAATCATTTAACCTTTTGAACAAAGCAATTAAGGAAATCATATTTTCACTTCTCATACAGAAGTTATAGATTTCGTATCTATGAATAATACTCCCACTCAATTACACTAATAAATCTCCAAGAGGTAAGTATGGCCTAGACCGTAGGGTAAGCTGGTAACGAACAAGACAAAAGATTTAAATAATATAATTAGCATAATATTATCACTCAGAATTAAGATCGACTTAACATATGGTCAACGTTGTGACATTGATTAGATTTGATAACAACGATACTTATTTATCAATTAATAATCAATATCGGTCCTAGTCCAATGTAACTAAATACATCTGATCTTATCTACTTGGTCAATGCCTTGGACAAGACATCACACCCTGAATGTGTAAGTAGATCATATCGTAAATTGCCTAATCAGTGAAAATCCAATGCACTAATCTAATCTTAGGACTCGTTCTTTTGAACATATAATTACAACTATAATCCACTGTGACCTAGTCACTATAATTGTAACTATCCATATGTTCGGGATTTTATAAATGTTTGTATTATTTCAATAATCATGTAATAAAACAAGCAAGCAACACAGTTGTCAAACTAAATGATTTCTACTACTTTTATTGATAATATGAAATCGTGCTACATGTCCGACATGGTTTTATAAGGGCATAAAACCCAACATATGATTCATATCAATGAATCCACATCAATTGCCCATGATGACTCTGATAGATTTGTGAGTGACCCAATGGATATATGGAATTCCCGTGAAGTCTCTATCACTAATGATTATAATGTTAATGTTAATATCTCAGAGACCAACACATCTATCAACAATGATTTTGAATCTTCAAATCAACTATCAACAATGCTTAGAGGTAATAAATCAATACATAAATTGTTTAAAATTTATACCATTAACTCAATATGAGGTCTTCTTGTTTGAAACTACCTTTTACTTTCCATTGAATTAGGTGGGATGCAACAAAATTCTATTGTACAAACTAGAAAACTATTGGAGGTCGTACCATCAAAACCTTATTTGTTAAAATTAATGCCTAGATGTACACATTGCAAAGCAAAGCGATTCCCACATGGGACAACTGGCTTTTGTTGTGGTAATGGAAAGATTTCTTTAACCACAAATGATGTACCTAAACAACTTCTTGATTTGTTTACCGGGAACACAAATGAATCCATACATTTTAGGACATACATTCGCACTTACAACAACAAGTTCGCATTTACCTCATTCAGAGTAAATTTTGATAAAGATCTCTGCCGAAGGAATAAAGGGATTTATACTTTTAGAACTCAGGGACAGATATATCATTACATCAATGATTTGCTACCCTCGAATGATCGTTGATTAGTGCCCAAAAATACACATTTATTGATTTTAATAGTCAAAATAAATTAAGTTTTAATTAATATTTTCATCAAATTAATATGATTAAATTTATAAATGAAAATATTTAATTTTAATTTAGTTTGTTTTATTTTGTAGGATTTAATTGATATTTTTGGAACTTGGAAACAAAGAAGAAAGAAATAAATAAAATTGAAGAAATGAGGAAAAGTTGGCATTTTTGCAACATGAACATTGAACAAATTGGCCCAATTCAGCCCAGGCCCGCTGGCCTCTTTCTCCACTTTCAGCGCCATGTGGCGCCTTATCCTTGTGCCACGCATCCACATCCTCTCCTCCAAGGCATCTGTAACGACCCAAAATTACTAATAAGGCTTAAGGGCCTTGATTAGTGTGTCGGGAGGGCATAATTGGAGGTTAAGAGAATTAATGGCAAGAAAGTATGGATATGGTTACTGGATAAGCAGGCGGGCCCTATTTGGCTGGTAAGGGCTTAATCGTAATTTTGGCCCGTTAGGGCATAAATGTGAATGTGTATGATAAATTGTTGAGACCACATTATTATGTGGATAGATAGATAAATATATATATGCGTGTACATGTGTGTGCATCTGTAACTATCGGCACGAGGCGATCCTAGGGAGCAGGTAGCAGGAAAGTCACAACGGGGCTTAATAGTTGACTTTGGATAAGTCAGGGGTATTATAGGTATCGGGTAGTTATTTAGACTATCGGGTTATGAAAATAAATATATGGAGATATATTTGAGGTTAGGAAGTCTAGGTGGGAATGTTGGGGAATTTTACCATTTTGCCCTCAGGGACGTTTCCGGCACCCCGAGGCACGGGATTGACTTAACGGGATAAAGGATAGACTTGGTTAAGGAAGAAGCTAATGGAAAGGAAGATTAGACCGACTCTCATTCTCTCTCCCTCTTCTCTCTCAAGGAAACTAGAAAAAAACACAAGGAAAACAGAGGAAACTTGAAGGATTTAAGCTGGGATTTCAAAGGGTTTCAGTGGGGATCTAAAAGCTTAGCTCAAGGATTATCCAAGGAACATTTAATCAAAGCCAAGGAGAGAATCAAACTGTGTTTTTGAGGATAGAAGCTCTGAGTTTTTCTGAGTAGTAAGATAATTATAATTTTGATGTTTAAGGTTGAATTGAAGCTAGAAACTTGGGAACTAGTTGGGATTCTGTTTAGAGAAGGGGTTCAGCTGAAGAGGTAAACTTTAATTTATGATTTAGAAGCTTAAATTTGAGTTATGTATGGTTGGTTTTGGTGTTTGATGTTCTTGAGTTTCAGAGATTGAAACATGGATTGCAATGAGTTTTAGATTGGGTTTCCTGTTGAATTATGATGTTAAAGTTGTCTTAAAAGTGTTGGGAATGATTGATATTGAAATAGGGAGCTTTGGGATGATTTTGGGTCAGGTTTGGAGGTTGGAAATGGTGGAAATTCTGGGCTCGAAGGGAAGGGCCGCGGCTCTGTTCTAGAGCGTTGCGGCCCTAGGATGAAGATGAGGCAGGAGGGCTCGGCCAAGGGTGAGCGCCGCGACACCCAAGGCAAGGGCCGCGGCGCGTGTCTTCTTTCAAGGAGGGCCTTGGTTATGTTTTAAGGGCAGGGCCGCGGCTAAGCTTTAGGGGCCGCAACCCTTAGATGCATACTTGAACGTTCAAGGTTTTAAAGTACGGGGATCGAGCCTAGGGTGCTCGGGATCAATCTCACCACCGTGCTTGGTGGGATTCGACTTCCCGGAAACTAGTTTTTTTATACGAAAACCTATATTTGAATATTAATGGAATCCATTATCTTGGTTGTGACTAGGTGATAAGCTAGGGCTCGGGTAGTGGATCGTGCTCGGGGGTCGTCCTTTCTAATTAAAGCACTTGGAATCAAGGTAAGAAAACTGCACCTATGTAGGTGGATAGGTTGGGACTAATTGTTCCCTATATTTGTTTGTATTTCTATGTGAATATGTTGGGACTAAGAGTTCCCTATAATTATATGAATGTCATGAGGTGGTATTAGGCCACTGGGACATGTGATAAGCGGCCTAAGGGTGCCGAAATCAACACTTGCGCACATGGCGCAGCTCGGACACTGGTATCCGAGGACATCTTATTAATCACTGAGCTCGGTTAAGCTGGCCGGAGTCAGTGGGTATGTCACTGGGATTGGCCTAAGCGAGCCAAAGACAGTGAATTAAACAAAGGGTGCGGCCTGCGGGCATTAACCCTAGTTATTGCTTGGCATAGGTTCTATTGTTGATTATGGTGTATGACTTGATGAGTATCTGGAGTTGAATTGTTGGTTTTTGGCCAGTGTGCTGCCTTGAATGTACTTTATGGTGTGCTAGTAACTGATTAATGCCTTGTGGTTATTTGGATTATACTCAACAAACTGTTTAGCCGGTATTACTGTTATATTATGATGTTATGTTTTCTTGTTGGGCCTCGGCTCACGGGTGCTACGTGGTGCAGGTAATGCTAGTTGGCCATGGGTTGGAGAGCTCTGGGGGCGAGGTGTACATTGTCAGCTGCTCGGCCACCACGGTCGGGGGATTGTACAGGGACGGGAACCTAAACTGTGAATTTTGCCATTAGAGTGGCTTGGTTGTTTATTTGTTAACAACAATTTTATATTTACGTTATTTAAACCTTGTTTTGGGATCCCATGTTTCAAACATGTGTTTTAGTAAAATTTAATTGTTTATAACCAAAATTCTTTTTAACCTAACTTGCTTACGTCATTAGTTACACGTTTTGAATCAAATGACTTGATATGCGAGTCTTGTACTATCCAAACAAACAGTGTAACGGTCTTGGTTATCCAGGGCGTTACAGCATCTCCCAGCCCACCTGTCAGCTGCCCTTCAACACAACTCCTTCAGCATAAAATTCTCCTTCATCCATAGCAATGCCCAACACAACCTTCAACAACTCTCTAGTGGGCCAACTCCAGCAGCCCAGTCCAAAGACCTCCGGCCCAGCCTTGCCTTTTTCAGCAGTGACCCAACAAGGCCAAGCTTCCTCCACCAAGCCCACCAGACCCAACTTTCTCCTCTCCTAACCAGTGCCTATGTGGCACCCTCTCATTGGCTGGAAACGGGTCAAAACCCTCTTGTGTCACCAGCCATGTTTTGTGGGTATTGGGCTTTGTAAATTTCTATATTGAGCTTTAAAGCTCATGTTTTTGTGCTATTTTAAAAAAGGGGAAAATGACCATACACCAAAATAGCTTGGTTAATATCAATAATAAGATTTGATTTTTTTAAAAAATCATATTTTATTATTAATATTTCAGATTTATTTTGTAAACCCCATTTTATTGTTTAATTTCTTTTTAGTCATTTTGTCCATCTATAAATAGGGACTCCTTCTTCACACTTAGTATGTAATTTGGAGAGTAAAGAAACTATAGAAAAATTTCTACTCACTTTCTTCTTAGAATTTTGTGAGAATCATGAGCATAATGGCCTAATCTTCCTAGGAAGGTTAGGGATGATTCCATATGCTAGTGATGTTATTTTGCTACTTTGATTTACTATGTTCTTAATGTAAAATTTTTGAGTTATTTATGTTCTTTCATCTCCATCTTTATTTTGTTATCTTTATTTACTTATGCTAATAGTATATAGGATTAGTCATGCTCTTTCTATGTACTTCTAATTAGTAAAAGTAATATTGATACCTAATTTTATATCTAATCTTCTATTGTATTATTGCATTTGGGTATTTTGTCATTTTTAGATTTTTCATAAGATTAACAGTGTGTATTTAAAGTAAAGAACTTATAACTCAAATGAACTTTTGTTAGAAAAAAATATGGACTTTAATGTTAGATTTTCCAAGTAAATGTTGGGATGTGAACTATTTACGTGTGTATTTTTGTAAACCAAGTAACTAAACAAGCATATGGATTATTCTTGAAACCTTTCATTTTCTCAAACTCTTTATTACATCTTACCATTATTTCACTTATCTCATTTCATCACTTTATCAAAAAACATCTTCCCATTTACAATTTTATTTAATTCTTGTTACTAACTTTTTGTGTTATTTTCTACTAATCTTTTGATTTTAGGTTACCTCCTTGTGGATCGACCGCCCAATCTTACTACAACTAACGCTTAGTGGTAGTCACATTTTGCGCGTTAACAAATTTTGGCGCCGTTGCCGGGGAGGTAAGTTTTAAAGGTTTAGTGAATTTTTTACAAAAATATTAGTAACTTTATTTGTGTTTTTGTTGGAATAAATATTGTGTTAGTATAGTTTTTTTATTTACTAATTTTTAATTAATTAGATTATTATTATAACAAAAATAAAAAGAGAAAAAACTAAAACAAAAAAACAAACAATCATAAAATAAAATTTCCTTTATTTATATATATATATCTTTTCTTTTCTTTTTCTTTTTTTAATTCTTTTTTTTCGGTAAAACAAAAAAAAAACATATTTATATTATAAATATTCATATATATATATATATATATATATATACTAGGTTTAGATATGTGCCTACGGCACATCACCGTGAGATACAAATTCCAAGTTAATATTAACATACTTTTACATAATGTAGCAATAAAAACATAAATTCAAACCATATATATAAAATAACATATGTACAAGTGGAGTTGGAAGGTTCAGAACTAAGTATTTTTGTAGTTAAATATTACTATTAATTACAAACAGTTCCAAAAGATATAAACATATTACTATTAATTACAGTAAGTTCCAAGACATTTTTTGTCTTATATGGGTATAATGAAATTTTTTGTCTTTATTATCACTACCCAAATATCCATCATTCTATTAAGTTATCTAGATATATATATACATAACTATAAAAAAATATCCAAAAAAAAAATATATTTATTCTTATTTTAAATTTCTTTTCTTTTCAAATTTTCTTTCTTTAATTTTTTATTTTTATTTTTTTACTTTTTCAATTTCCTTTCTTTTGGTAAAAAAAAAAGAACCATATATATTTATATAATTTTTTTTCCCTTTTTAGTTAAATCTTACTCCATTTTTCTTTCTTAATTTTTATTCTATTTTTTTTAGTTTAATACATATTTAAAAAAAAAGATTAAGTTTGTTATTCTATCTTCACTTTAATTTTCTTTTCTTTATTTTATTTTTGTGTTGTTTATTTTGTTGCTTAGTTTAGGCGTTTACTTTCTTTGCCTTAGTTTTCTTTAGAATTTAGGTTTTTCAAAACAAAACAAAAAAACAACATAAAATTGTTCATAAAATTTTAATCATAAAACTCTTAGTATTGGGAACAATTGTGTAATATTACAAATGGTAGAAACCGATATTGTTCTGTCTAGAAAGATTGGTTGTTAAATAAGGTTTGTGATAGCGTTACCCTCCACACTTACCTGGGAACCTTGGGGAGTTCTGTCTAGGCAAGTGTGGGTCTAAAGCGGTACCTTGGCAACCTTCCCAATCGGCCTGGGAACATTTCGAGCATCTACCTTTGCACTATTACATTGTTGAACTTATTACTATAAGAAAACCAAGCTTGTTCTGTCAATGTACGCAATTTCACTCTGCTTAAAGGTTGTTTGGTCGAAAAAGTTGACTTGTGATCCATCATACTTATTCAGTAACCTCGGGGAGTTCTAGTAAGGTCTTGGAGATCACCCCAAAACCTCCAAATCTACCTGGGAACAAGTTTAACAAAAAAAATAATAAATCAAAAAAGGAAATAAAAAAAAAAGCAAAGAAAATAAAAAATAATAAATCCAATTCTGATTTTCGAGAGTGGATGAATCATCACGAAACTTCTAGTGACACTTCTTCCAATTCATCCACCACTCCTTCCGGAACTCCTTCCACCAACCCTGCCTCTCCACAAACTTTCGCTGATAATAATCCATTTTTAATGGCTCGCAATGATGACATCCAATCAAGAACTCTCAATGACTACCTCCATCCCACTCGCACTTCAACACCTTCATGCATTATCTTCCCTCCCAATATGCCCGCATTAGATTTTAAACCTGGCATGATTCAACTCTTGCCTACATTTCATGGAATGGAAAACGAAAGCCCATACGTGCATATCATAGAATTCGAGGAGGTAGTAGCCACATTCTATAACCGAGCCGAAAATGTCGATGTTGTGCAATTGAAGTTCTTCCCTTTCTCCTCAAAGGACAAAGCCAAAAGCTGGTTATACTCTTTGAGACCTAGGTCTATTGGAACATGGGATGAGATGACCAAATCATTCTTTCTGAAACACTTCCCTAGCCATAAGACCAACAGTCTAAAACGACAGATTTCCACATTTTCCCAAAAAGACAATGAAACGCTCTATCAAGTCTGGTAAAGATTCAAAGATCTGTTAAATCAGTGCCCGCACCATGACTATGAGAACTGGCGTTTGGTTAGTTACTTCTATGAAGGCCTCACGAGCCATGAGCGCCAGTTTGTAGAAATGCTATGCAATGGTGAATTCCTCGAAAAAGAGCCAGACGATGCTCTGGAATATCTCAAAGAAACTGCGAAAAAGTCTCACACCTGGACTAGTCCAAGTACTACTGACAGCACCAACCGACACAAACCATCTGGGATCTATCAACTTCAAGAAGAGGATAGTGTTAAGGCCCAACTTGAAGCTTTGAAAAAGCAGTTTGAGGTCTTAATCACTTAACTTACATTCAAAAATTTCAGGATTAAACAATGTAGACAAGGGTCCGATAGTTTCATGCCGTGACTACTATTGCTACAAATTACAAATTTGAGAAAATGCCAACTCAATCTTATTAATTTCTGGAAGACTGTTACAACAATTTGTGGTTAATATGTATGTAAAGATTGAGACGTAAAGATTGGATTATTTTAGAAGCAACCAAAATCATTTTTGCTCAGAGATATATCAAGGTATTGTTGATACCATTACTCTTGGCAAAAGGAATGCATCTAATGTTGGGAAGCGAATGATCTTGCCCTCTTCATTTATTGGTGGTCCAAGAGACATGCGAAAAAGATGTATGGAAGCAATGACTTTAGTACAACGTTATGGAAAACCAGATATTTTCTTAACAATGACTTGCAATCCAAATTGGCCGAAAATTTCAAACGAACTGCTCCAACATGAAGAACCTCAAAATAGACCTGATTTGGTTACCCGAGTTTTCCATTCAAAATTAGAACAACTGAAAGACCAATTGTTTAAGAAGAAAATATTTGGTCAAGTCTCAGCGTATGTCTATGTCATAGAGCACCAAAAAAGAGGTATTCCACATGCACACTTTTTAATTATCTTGCAAAGGGATTGGAAATTATATACACCGGAATCTTTCGATGAAATTGTTTCAGCAGAAATACCAGATAAAAATACAAACATACATTTACATAATGCGGTAGTGAAGCATATGATGCATGGACCCTGTGGAGTCTTGAACCCATCCAATGTTTGCATGAAAAGAAATGGTTGTTGCAAAAGTAATTATCCAAAGAAATATGCACCAAATACAAACATAGGAAGCGATTGTTTCCGCATTTATAAGTGTTCAGATAATGGGGTAAACGTGAAAGTAAGAGGAAAGAATTTAGACAATCGTTGGGTCGTTCCATATAATCCATATCTACTTGCAACGTTTAATTGTCATGTTAATGTTGAGATTTGCTCAACAATAAAAGCAGCCAAATATCTTTACAAGTACATTTACAAAGGCCATGATCGAGTTGCTTTCAACTTGATTTCTGAAGAAAATAATCATCAAGATGATGAAATCCAAGAATTCCAATTCGCTCGATGGATCGCTCCCCCAGAAGCTATGTGGAGAATATATGGGTTTGTTATTAATGAAATGTACCCAGCAGTGTATAGGTTACATTTACATCTTGAAGATCAACAGTCAAATCACTTTCCAGGCAAAAGACTATCTAACCAACATTGTAAATCCAGATCAATCTCGAAAAACTATGTTAACAGAATTCTTTGCCATGAATCAAATAGATGCCAATGCAAGAAGACTACTATACATAGAATTTCAAGAACATTATGTATGGAACCATCAACACAAACAATGGACCCCTCGAAAAAAGAAAACAGTTATAGGTCGTGTTGTTACAGCAAATCCACTTGAAGGTGAGAGATATTATCTACGACTACTATTAACTCATGTAAAAGGATCGCTATCCTTCCAAAATATTAGGTATATTGATGGAATTGTAGTCCCAACATTTCGCGATGCAGCAACACTGCATGGTTTACTACAAAGAGACAACAACTTAGAAGAATGTTTACAAGAAGCATCGTTATTCCAAATGCCAGCCAGTTTGAGACGGTTATTTGCAGCCATATGGTTTATTGTAATCCAACCAATCCAAGATACCTTTGGGAGCGTTTTGAAAGTGTAATGTCAGTTGATTTCAAATCAGCAGACTATCCTACTTCAAATGTAAGAATCTAGGTATTAAGATCAATTGCTTTAGCAATTAACTCATTGGGGAAAGACATCAACTCCTACAATCTCACAGACAATGACATCTCATTTGATGACAAATAAATTCAATCCAGAGAAATCAATGATGAAATGGGTGTTGAAGTCCCAGAGGAAGATATCACGGCCTCAGAATGTCTAAACAGTGAACAACATGTATATGATGCAGTCCTAGAAAAAGTACTCGAGAATAAAAGCGGTTCATTTGTTATAGACGGTCCAGGCAGGACGGGAAAAACATTCTTATACACGGCAATTTTGGCAACATTACGATCAAGAAATTTAGTAGCACTTGCAACTGCTTCATCAGGTGTTGCTGCATCTATTCTTCCTGGAGGGAGAACAACACACTCGCGTTTTAAACTTCCACTTGGTACTAGCAAAATGAACACATATTATGTCAGCAAATAGAGTGGTCTTGCAAGCCTACTTCGTACAACTCGATTAATAATATGGAATGAAGCTCCAATTACACAAAAACAACATATAGAAGCATTGGACAAAATGTTACGTGACATCACTGATGTAGATGTAACATTCGGTGGAAAAGTAGTCATTTTGGGTGGAGATTTTAGACAGGTTTTACCTGTGGTTCGTAAAGGAACGAGAGAAGAACAAGTTCGTTCCAGTTTGGTTTATTCATATTTGTGGCCTTCCTTGACCAAGTTCCAATTAATTGAAAACATGCGAGCGCGATTGGATCCTGCATTCTCAGATTATGTTTTAAAAGTTGGCAATGGAATGCCACCAAACACAGTCAATGAAATGATAAAAATACCAACTTGCATGCTTATTCCTTTTGTGAATGATAAGTTTTCTTCAGATCGTTTGATTGAAGATGTTTTCCACAACATTCACGATTTTTCACAAAATATTTCCAGTATGATGAAACAAGCCATACTAACACCAAAAAATGATTTTGTGGATGAAATAAACACTTTGTTAATTCATAGATTCCTTGGCGAAGAACAACGATATTATAGTTTTGATGAAACAACAGATTCATCTAAACAATTAGTGATGGAAGATTTCTTAAATAATCCAACCCAAAATGGACTCCCTCCACATGAATTGTTACTTAAGAAAAACTGCCCAATCATGCTTCTCAGAAACATTAATCCTTCAGAAGGCCTATGCAATGGAACGCGCTTAATTTGTCGAGCTTTTGATCAAAATATCATAGATGCAGAAATTGCAGTGGGATATTACAAAGGGAAAAGAGTGTTCATTCCTAGTGTAATCCAAAAAAATAGGCGTGGATGACATGGCAAATATTTAAATACACGTGGCTGACATCTGGCAGGAGTCTTGCTCGTATATCGACCAGAGAGATGTCTATGGCGCGACGCTCAATCTTTATATACGACTAGCCTGGTCGTATACTCGCTATATTTGGATAGAATCTTATGCAGTTATAACCATATCCGAAATTATCTCCCATGATTTCCTGAGCATCCGATTATTTAGGAAAGAATATCTGTAACAAATTAATGTAATCCTCCTTGAGCCTATAAATAGAGAAAGAGAGCTCAAGGAAGGGACTTTTGGCTTTCGAATTATCTGAGATTAGAGCTGTTACATTCGAGATATTGTATTGTTCTTCAGAGGTTTGTGAAACTCATTGAACCCTAGTTCTTTGATCACTCCTTTCAAAGAACCACTATAAATTCTTGTGTTCTTTATTTTTGTCATCACATTCATTTCAACGTATTTGTCCACATCAAGCATTTCTGACTCCGTGTCAGTTGACCAAAATCAAGGTCAACATTCTGGTGCTTTCATTGAGAGCATGATGGATTACGTCCAGCGTTTTATGCGAGCAGCTGCTGGAGCAAAAACAGTGGGGGACGAAGGCAAGATGATGGTCATAACTGCAGGAGTTAAGCGCCGCACGCCCCTCTGGGTTAGCCTCAGAAAGCATGGGGTCAGGACTACCCAGGAATTTTTGGATCGAGCTTATCGATATATCAAGCTCGAGGATGCCATCGCCAATGAAGGAAAGCCCCTAGGCAAAGATAAGGGCACTGCCGAGCCCGCCGAGCCCGCCAATGGGTCCAAACCCAACGACAACGGCAAAGGCAACGGGAACGGCAACGGCAATGGCAAGAATGGGGGAAACGGCCGCACAATGAGCCTTCCACCTCTGACAATAAACGAGCCAAGGGTAATCGTTATGAACCTCGGTTCACTAACTACACTGCCCTTATTGAGTCTCGGGGAGAGGTGTATCAGGCCACGAGTTCCAGTGTGCCTTATAAGAAACCTGCCCCCATTCAAAAGGATATTTCAAGAAGAGACACTACCAAATTCTGTCATTATCATAACAACTACGGACATGATACCAATGAATGCAACCAGCTGAAAGATGAAATCGAGTTCCTTATTAGGCAAGGACACTTGAGAAGATATATACAGGCCTCGGGAAATTCCCAACGAGAAGCCCCAGGTGGCAACGAGCATGTAATGACCCAACTACTCTAGACTTTGGACCATTAACGAAAACTATACATAGACCCTAATCTTTAATAGAACTTACAAGTGAAGAAGATCATACTTTATTAAAAACTTGTAAAAACCAATGTTTAAACTTACATAAACTCAAGCAGGATATGGGATCCCATTGCTTTAAAAAGAAAACATATCTTAATTGAAATGAAAAGAGATTACATAAATAGGTGCGGAAAAATACACATAAACCATAAATAAAAGACTACATCCTCGAAATCGAACTCTCGACTCCTTGAATCCATTCATCACCGATACACATTCCCCAAGCATCCACGAATCTTACCCTCCACTATAGCTATTTCCCTGCACATATAAACAAAAAGGAATGAGCCTAATGCCCAACAAGGAAAATCTACCACATAGTTCATATACATAAATTTCATAAGAAACATAAAAACATAACATAACACTTACACATACTATAATGGCCATTATTACTTGGGGTCCCATAGACTAAACAAGTCATATGCCCATTAGATTAGTGGGGTCCTACTAGCTAAGCAGGTCATATGCCCATAATCCATTTGGGGCTTGTTAGTCATATGGGTCATATACCCAAGCCTACATACATACATAACATAACACATTTCATACCATAAAAACATAAGATAACATATAAAACATATAACATATTAATTCTATCCTATTTTCCTTACCAAAATTACCGGGATAAGAGGACAGAGTTGGTGTTAACCCAAGATATGTTTCCAAGAGGGGGGGTGAATTGGAAATTTAAACTAATTTCGGAAATTTAAAACTTAATATGCCAAATTATGCAATAAATCAAATTTATCAAGTATAAGCAAATAATATGGCAATCAAATAGATATAGCAAATAGTTAAACTTGTAATGTAAAGAGTTGAAGGTTAAGAAATCGCAAACTCTCGAATTTTACAAGGTTCGGTAGAACTAAGCCACCTACGTCCTTGGTCTTCAAAGCTAAGGACCTAGCTTTGAGTTCAACTATCGAGCCAAGTTAGCGGGCTTGACTAACCCTTACAACCGGGAATTTTTCACCAAGGTATTTCCAAACCTCTTACAATAGTTTTCCACCACCAAGGACTATCAACCTCTTTTTCGGATTGTTGAAGTGCCAATCTCACTCTAACCGGGTTGTTTACAAAACCGGTGCCAACCTCACCTCAATTTCAATATGGGAATGTGTTTGATATTACAAGCAAAAATTACTCTAGAAGTATGATAATACAATGAGAAACCTAGAGTGATTAGCAAGCACACTTAGAAGAAATAAATACAAATTTTGGCTCAAGTGTGTGAATATGTGTTTGGATGAGTTAAACTTTGAAAGCTCTTTGAAATCAATGGATTTGGTTTGGTATATGTAATAAATGCTCAGCCAACAACCAATTTGAAGTAAAAGACGAGTTTATATAGAGTTTGGGAAAAAACTAGCCGTTTATAGCCGTTTGGGATTAATTTGCGAAGCTGTCTGCCGCGAACCGGAAGTCCGGATGAGGGAACCGGAATTCCGGTTGGAAGCAACCGGAATTCCGGTTGCCCATCCGGAATTCCGGATGGCAAACAGAGAGCAAAATCAGTTTTAAGCCTATTTTCCCATTTTTCAATTCTTTATAACTTTTAGCTCGTTTATCCGATTTCAAAAATTCCAATTGCGTTACGACCGTATCGGGATGTATTTTCTTAAAAGTGAATTTAGGATAATTATTTCTCATTTTAAAAAATCACCATTTTTTTAGTGCGTGAGTGAGCCAAATTCTATACTTATGACTTAAAGTATACTTGCAATCACTTTACAAGACTAAGAAATGAAGTTAAACCTTTATCTTGAGTTTCTTGAGTCTTGAAGTCCAATTCGGGTCGTTTCCGGAAAACTTGGTAAAATGACCATTTTGCCCTTGGTCATAATTTTGACTTTGAAGTGCTAATTCACTTTAGTTTTTGCTACAAAATCAACAAATCATTAGTAACAAATAATAATCAAATATTTGTTAATCATCAAAACAAGGAGACTTAAGAGTTTGGGTCAACAATCTCCCCCTTTTTGATGATATCAAATATTTGATTATTTTACAAGGGAAAGAAGATATTTTTAAATATGAATATTAGATTAGCTCCCCCTTAATGTGTGCAAGGATAAAAGAAATTTACCTTTTAGTTTTACTTTGCATGATTTTGTAAACTCCCCCTCAATATATCACTTAAGTTCAAATAACATTGTTAGTCTTAGATATTGAGGTTTTGCCAAATATTAAAAAATAATCCTATCACTTCTCCCCCTTTTGATTCATCAAAAAGGATGGCAAAGGAATTCACAAAATAAATTATAAACAAACATAGATTAAATAGTTTAAGCATTCATACATAAGGCATAAAGCCATGCAAACACATAAGTACATAGAAAAATAAAATAAAACATAAAGGAATGCAAGACTAGAAA
Source organism: Humulus lupulus (assembly GCF_963169125.1). Taxonomy (NCBI): domain Eukaryota; kingdom Viridiplantae; phylum Streptophyta; class Magnoliopsida; order Rosales; family Cannabaceae; genus Humulus; species Humulus lupulus. The sequence continues at coordinate 213,320,736 of NC_084802.1, forward strand.
AACATGCAAATGCCTATGATGGTGGCCCCCCAAACCACCTTATGTAGGCCCTCATCTCCTCCATTTCATTACGAACATCTTGGAAGCCTTGTGCCATGTCACTCCGCAGGTTGGTAAATTGAGTGTTCATGTCGGTGTGAAGACGAGCAAAGGCTTCCTCAAGGTTGAATTGAGATGCTTGAGGCATTGGAGCTTCTTCTTCATCGGCTTGCTCCTCGTCTTCACTTTCGCTTGCGGGTAGTCCAAAGCTCTCCTCTTCTTCACTTTCGTCGCCTACTTCAAGGCCCTCTTGCCTTCTTTGGCCTCTTTTGGGAGTGAAGACCCACTTATTGTTGATAAGAGCATACCCTAAGCTTGTGAAAGATTTAGGACCGAGCTTATCCCCTTCGGTAGGACCAACCTTCTTTTCACCCGAGATGGGAACTCCTAAGAGAGGTAGGAGGTAGCTAAGGAGAAAGCCAAATGGGAGGGACTTAACCATGTTGGGTTTATTCACATCAACAATAAATCGAAGAATAAGATGCCCTAGGTTGATTCGTGCTTTTTTGGTGAGGATAAGGTATAAAATGAATATATCGATGTTGTTGACCTCATCCTTATGACCACTTCTAGGAGCAAGATTGTTGATGATAAAAAGTTGGAGAATTTTGGCTTCTAAAGTAAGATTGTGAAACTTTGGTTTGATGAAAATGGGGCCTTCTCCACAAAGGACTCTAGAACACTCATTCATAGCAAAAAGTTCATCATTCTTAAGAGTGGTTTTTGGTTCTAGCAAGAGTCCCTCATTTGGTGCTCCTAGCAAGTTATTGAGAGATTCTACATTAAGTTCAAAGGGGACATCTCCAATAGTGCCTCTAACTCCTAGGGGTGCATGGTTAGGTTTGATGCAAGCATAGAAGGCTCTAACCAACCTAGGGTACATGGGTGTCTTAATATTGATAAATGATTTCCGCCCTAACATTTCAAAGTGATAACTGAATTTGACACAAGCTAGGCTTGGAAGGTCACAAAACTTACCTTTGATAATAGGCCTAGAGGAGAAAGCTTCATGGAACCTATTGAAGTCCTCTTGGTTGTAGAAGAGAGTGGGTTCATTTCTGCCTTTAGCCCTTTTCTCCCTGATTTGTTCAGCATTGAGAACCCTCTTGCTCTTCCTTGGGTTGGATGATGAGGCCATTGAAGGGAAAACAAGAAAAGAAAGAGAGTTTTGGAGAGAAATGGATGATGAAGTGAGGGTTTGAGGGAGTGATTTTTGAGAGGAAAGAGAGAGGAGGCTTGTATTTTAGGGTGTAGAGTCAGAATGGGGAAAAAGAGTCGTGGGTAGGGTTTTTATTTTGAACAAAATGCATTTAAAAAAGGCAAAAAAAAACTGAAGGGCTGCTGTCAGGCGCCAACCGGAATTCCGGTTGGTCTGTGCACAGCCAACCGGAATTCCGGTTGGTGCACCAGCCCAGCCCACTTTTCGAAAAAGTGCCCAAAAACTTTGTTTTTAACCCAATTGACTCCAAATTTTTTCTAACACCTAAAATATGAGAAAATGAACATGCTCAAACAAGAAAATCTGAAAAATGTTGAAAAATGACGATTTACGGTAAGTTTTAAAAAAGAATTCAAGAAAGCCAAAAACCTACCAAAAACGAAATCTGTTCAACCAAATTGAAAAATTCTTTTTCCAGAAGTTTAAGAATATTAAATATGAGGTGTGTGAAGTGACGGAATCGAAAAATATTGAAAATTGAGAATTTTGGGTAGATTTTTCGAAAAATGCCTTAAAAGGCCTTGAAAAGGAGAAATCTACCAAAAATGAGTTGTATGCATCCAAATCGAAAAATTCTTTTTGCAACACCTCAATAATGTTAAATGTGAGATGAGGGAAGTTACGGTTTTGAAAAATGATGAAAATTGAGCATTTTGGGTAGATTTTTCGAAAAATGCCTTAAAAAGGCCTTGAAAAGTAGAAGTCTACCAAAAATGAGTTTTATGCAACCAAATCGAAAAATTCTTTTTGCAATAGTTCAAATGTGTTAAATGTGAGGTGCTCAAACTGACGGATTTGAAAAATGTTGAAAATTGAGTAAGTTTGGCGAAAAACACTCATTTAGGCAAAAACTAACAAATTTTCAATACTTAGCATACCTAAAAATTGTTCAAAGAGTAATTCAAGCATAGAAACCCTATAGGCATACTAGATAGACTTATTTAGACAAGTTTAAACACATAAACACATATACTAGGCACATATGCAAAAATTCACATATTTACTCAATCAAAAATGAGTTCAAAGTTCACCAAAGATTCATATCATGACCTATAATTTGTTATCCTCAAAGACATATATCTAATAGGTCAAGTGTTATAAGATTTTGCTTATTTATGCATAGAATCATATTATAGTGAGAGTATACATGCATAAGTAAGTAAGGAGAGATATGATATTCAAGTAGCTAGTAAACCTTAAATTTCATTTATGTTGGTCATTCCTAGCTCTCTTCTAATAAAACTAAATCTCTCATCACTAAGAGGCTTGGTGAAAATATCCGCTAGTTGGAAATTGGTGCTCACAAAATCTAGCATAATGTCTCCTCTTTGGATATGGTCTCTAAGGAAGTGGTGCCTTATATCAATATGCTTGGCTCTAGAATGCAAGATTGGATTCTTAGAGAGGTTAATGGCACTAGTATTGTCACACTTTATGGGTGTACATTCAAAATCAACATCAAAATCCTTAAGAGTTTGTTTCATCCAAAGTATTTGAGCACAACAACTACCGGCGGCTATGTATTCGGCTTCGGTTGTGGATAGGGCTACCGAGTTTTGTTTCTTGCTAAACCATGACACTAAAGAGTTTCCTAGAAAGTGACATGTTCCACTAGTACTTTTCCTATCCGACTTACAACCGGCAAAGTCTGCATCCGAGTAACTAATGATTTCAAAGTTTGAGTTCTTGGGATACCAAAGTCCTAGATTCATTGTGCCTATCAAGTATCTAAAGATTCTCTTAACGGCACTTAAGTGGGATTCCTTGGGACATGATTGGTACCTAGCACATAGACCAACACTAAACAAAATATCGGGTCTACTAGCGGTTAAATATAATAATGAGCCAATCATACCTCGATACTTGGTGATGTCAACATCCTTACCACTTTCATCCTTGTCCATCTTTATGGAGGTGCTCATAGGGGTTTTCATGGACTTTGCATTGGCCAAGTCAAACTTTTGAAGTAGATCCTTGATATACTTGGATTGACTTATGAAGATTCCATTCTTTTGTTGCTTTATTTGAAGTCCAAGGAAAAAGTTGAGCTCTCCCATCATGCTCATCTCGAATTCACTATGCATACACTTTGAAAATTCTTCACAAAGAACATCATTAGTAGCACCAAAAATAATATCATCAACATAGATTTGTACTATAATAATGTCTTTTGATTTTCTTTTAATAAAAAGTGTATTATCCGCTTTTCCCATTGAAAAACCATTTGAGATAAGAAAAGTGCTTAAACGATCATACCAAGCTCTAGGAGCTTGCTTTAAACCATATAATGCTTTCTTTAATTTGTAAACATGGTTAGGGTGTTTGTGATCTTGAAAACCGGGGGGTTGAGAAACATAAACCTCTTCCATAATGTATCCATTTAAGAAAGCGCTTTTAACATCCATTTGATACAAGACAAAATTCTTGTGGCATGCAAAAGCTAATAACATTCTTATGGACTCAAGTCTTGCTACCGGGGCAAAGGTCTCCTCATAATCAATTCCTTCTTCTTGATTGTAACCTTGGGCCACTAATCTAGCCTTGTTACGCACAATGACCCCATGCTCATCTACCTTATTTCTATAGACCCATTTTGTTCCAATCACCGATTGGTGTGACGGTCTTGGAACTAACTCCCAAACATCATTTCTAATAAATTGATTTATTTCTTCTTGCATAGCTAGAAGCCAAGATTCATCGAACTCGGCCTCTTTAAAATTCTTTGGTTCAATTTGAGAAATAAAAGCAATGAAATTACATAAGTTTCTAAGGGAGCTTCTAGTTGTGACTCCTTGTGAAGGATCACCTAGAATTTGGTCTATAGGATGAGCACTTTTGAACTTCCACTCATGAGGGAGGTTAGAATCCATACCTTTGCTTTCATTTACCTTTTCCTCGGGTAGTTCCTCTTTGGGAGTTTGTGATGGAGCGTTAGATGATTCTCCAATGTCAAGCTTTTGAACCTCTTCTCCCAAACCTACAACATCATCATCTACACTTTTGCTTGTAGGAGGGTTAGACTCATCAAATGCAACATGAATAGATTCTTCAACAACATTAGTTCTTTTGTTATAAATTCTATAAGCTTTACTATGTGTTGAATAACCTATAAAAATTCCAACATCGGATTTTGCATCAAATTTTCCAAGGTTGTCCTTGGTGTTCAAAATATAGCATTTACATCCAAAAACTCTAAAATATCCAATGTTGGGTTTTCTCCCTTTCCAAAGCTCATAAGGGGTTTTATTCATGTTAGGCCTATTGAAAACACGGTTCAAAATATAACAAGAAGTATTAACGGCCTCGGCCCAAAAATATTTAGGTAATGAGATTTCATTGAGCATTGACCTAGCCATTTCTTGAATTGTTCTATTCTTCCTTTCGACAACTCCATTTTGTTGTGGAGTTCTTGGAGCCGAAAAGTTATGGTTAAAACCATGTTCATCACAAAACAATTCTAAAGCATCATTGTCAAACTCTCCACCATGATCACTCCTAATGGAGGTGATTGAATACCCTTTTTCATTTTGCACACTCTTACAAAATTTAACTAGATTTTCCAAAACATCATTTTTGAGTTTCAAAAATATAACCCATGTAAATCTAGAAAAATCATCAACAATCACAAATGCATAGTATTTACCACCTAGACTAGCAATTCTTGAAGGACCAAATAAATCAATATGAAGCAATTGCAAAGGTCTAGAGGTTGAAATCTCTTTCTTGGAATGAAAAGATGTTTTAATTTGTTTTCCAAATTGGCATGCATCACAAAGTTTATCTTTAACAAAAGGAATAGATGGCAAACCAACAACAAGATCTTTTCTAACCAACTTTGAAATAGAATCCATACTAGCATGTCCTAATCTTCTATGCCACAACCAAGAATTATCATTCATAACGGTTAAACATTATCCTTCCTTTCTCCAACAAAAATAACTTCATTGGTTGAAGCATTTTCAATGGAGCATTTTGAGGATTCAAAAACAACACGAAAATCTTTATCACATAGTTGACTAATACTAAGTAAATTATGTTTAAGGTTATCAACAAGAAGCACATTTTTAATACATGGAGAGTATATGTTACCGATATCACCAATGCCCAAGATTTTTCCTTTTGAATTGTCTCCAAAAGTGACAAAGCCACTTTCCTTGCTCTTAAAACTCGAAAATCTTGATGGGTCACCGGTCATATGCTTGGAACAACCACTATCCAAGAACCACAAGCTTTTGCTCTTCCTTGTTGATTCCTACAAAAATAAAATCATTTGTTGGCCTTTGGTACCCAAACAACTTTGGGTCCTTTCTTGTTAGTTTTGGAACCCTTTGGTACCCATTTGGTCTTGCCTAGATATGCATATCTCTTTACATGACAATATGAAATAGTATGACCATCTTGGTTACAATATGTGCATGTAAAGTGTGGTAGGCTAGTTGGTTTTACAAAGAAGTTTCTCAAAAATTTTTGTTTCCTACTAGGATCATATCCAATACCACTTTTTCCAAAACCACAAGATTGACTCCCTAGCATAAGTTCATAGCCTTCTTTACCTTTTGTAAAAGTATATATGTCATTCTTAAGGCTTTTTATGTTATCATGCAATTTTCCAATTTCTTTCTTATAAGAGGAGCAAGTAGTACATTGAGATTTAGTTAAGAGTTCTTTTTCATTTAATTTCAAAATCTCAATTTCTTTTAATAGCATGTTGGTCTTTTCTCTAAGAGTTTGGTTTTTAACAAGCAATTTTCCAAAATCATTAAATAGATCCTTAAATGAACTAGACAACTCATCATATGGTATTTCTAAGTTATCATCATCATTTTCACTATCATAATCACTTTGGCTAGAAATGCTTACCCCATCATCAAGAGCCATCATGCACATGTTAGCTACTTCATTCTTCTCCTCATTGTCGGAGTCCTCCTCATCACTATTTAGCCAATCCGCCAACATTGCCCTTCCTTTGTATTTATTTTTCTTTCTCATTGGGCAATCCATCTTCATGTGACCGGGCTTCTTGCATTCGAAGCAAATTGGTGGATCATCTTTGCTCCTTCTTTCTTTTTCTTTTGAATCACTTCCTCTTTGTGGCTTCTTCCCAAAGTTCTTCTTGAATTTCATGAACTTTTTGTACTTCTTTGTGAAGAGTGCCAAGTCCTCCATGTCGCTACACATGCTATCCTCATCGTCCTCACTAATGGCACGGGAGGAGGAAGACTTGAATGCAATAGTCTTCTTTTTCTTCTCAACTTCCTCTTCATCTTGTGCACTCATGAAAATTTCATGGTTCATGAGTGAGCCAATTAGTTCTTCCAAAGGAAGTGTTGAGAGATCCTTGGCTTCTTGAATGGCAATCACTTTGCCTTGATAGGCTTTGGTGAGACTTCTCAAAATCTTGGTCACCATCTCCTTTTGTGAAAGTACCTTGCCAAGAGAATTCAAACCATTAGTGATAGTAGTGAAACGAGTATACATGTTAGCAATAGTTTCATCCGCTTTCATCTTAAAGTTCTCATATTGAGTAGAATAAATTTGAATTTTAGTTTCCTTCATAGCATTTGTTCCTTGATGAGTGACTTCAAGCATTTTCCACATATCATAAGCGGTAGAGGCTTGTTCAATATTTTTGAACACATCTCTATCCAATCCACATATAAGTGCATATTTAGCTTTAGCATTCTTAGAAAGCATTTTCTTATCTTCTTCGTCATATGCCTCATATGTCTTAATAACTTCTTTATCATTAATGACATGTTTAGGAATGTAAGGACCATTAGACACTATATGCCACAAATCATAATCGATAGATTGAAGATATGTTTCCATCCTAATTTTCCAATAGGGAAAGTCTACTCCATTAAAGAATGGTGCTCTAGTTGTGCTTAGACCTTCTAACATGTTATTTTGTGAATTACTTGGAAACGCCATGCTCTAGATTGTAAAATCTAATCAATTAAATGAGCCCTAGCTCTGATACCAATTGTTAACCCAAGATATGTTTCCAAGAGGGGGGGTGAATTGGAAATTTAAACTAATTTCGGAAATTTAAAACTTAATATGCCAAATTATGCAATAAATCAAATTTATCAAGTATAAGCAAATAATATGGCAATCAAATAGATATAGCAAATAGTTAAACTTGTAATGTAAAGAGTTGAAGGTTAAGAAATCGCAAACTCTCGAATTTTACAAGGTTCGGTAGAACTAAGCCACCTACGTCCTTGGTCTTCAAAGCTAAGGACCTAGCTTTGAGTTCAACTATCGAGCCAAGTTAGCGGGCTTGACTAACCCTTACAACCGGGAATTTTTCACCAAGGTATTTCCAAACCTCTTACAATAGTTTTCCACCACCAAGGACTATCAACCTCTTTTTCGGATTGTTGAAGTGCCAATCTCACTCTAACCGGGTTGTTTACAAAACCGGTGCCAACCTCACCTCAATTTCAATATGGGAATGTGTTTGATATTACAAGCAAAAATTACTCTAGAAGTATGATAATACAATGAGAAACCTAGAGTGATTAGCAAGCACACTTAGAAGAAATAAATACAAATTTTGGCTCAAGTGTGTGAATATGTGTTTGGATGAGTTAAACTTTGAAAGCTCTTTGAAATCAATGGATTTGGTTTGGTATATGTAATAAATGCTCAGCCAACAACCAATTTGAAGTAAAAGACGAGTTTATATAGAGTTTGGGAAAAAACTAGCCGTTTATAGCCGTTAGGGATTAATTTGCGAAGCTGTCTGCCGCGAACCGGAAGTCCGGATGAGGGAACCGGAATTCCGGTTGGAAGCAACCGGAATTCCGGTTGCCCATCCGGAATTCCGGATGGCAAACAGAGAGCAAAATCAGTTTTAAGCCTATTTTCCCATTTTTCAATTCTTTATAACTTTTAGCTCGTTTATCCGATTTCAAAAATTCCAATTGCGTTACGACCGTATCGGGATGTATTTTCTTAAAAGTGAATTTAGGATAATTATTTCTCATTTTAAAAAATCACCATTTTTTTAGTGCGTGAGTGAGCCAAATTCTATACTTATGACTTAAAGTATACTTGCAATCACTTTACAAGACTAAGAAATGAAGTTAAACCTTTATCTTGAGTTTCTTGAGTCTTGAAGTCCAATTCGGGTCGTTTCCGGAAAACTTGGTAAAATGACCATTTTGCCCTTGGTCATAATTTTGACTTTGAAGTGCTAATTCACTTTAGTTTTTGCTACAAAATCAACAAATCATTAGTAACAAATAATAATCAAATATTTGTTAATCATCAAAACAAGGAGACTTAAGAGTTTGGGTCAACAGTTGGGACTTTGGAACACTCCTAAGAACCATTTGAAAAAGAGTGAGTATAGTGAAGAAGAGAAATGAAAGGAATGGAAGGACTAAACCATTGAGAAAATACTTACCAATAACTTATGTGCAAGTTCTTAGATTTCCTAACCAAAATAAAGATTAAGGTTAGAAGGCTGAGTAGAAGACTATGAGAACTTAAAATAAAATAATACCAATGAACTAAGGTGTGGAAATACCTTGAAGACTTGTAAGACCAATCTAAACCTCGAACCGAAATACTATACAACCTTACTTCCCAAGTGTTTGATAAGCTTATAATGATCAAGCTTATGATTCCCAACCCAAGTGTTTACACTCTCACACTCACCTAGCAACTTGCAGCCTCTGAACTTAGAGCAAAAGATGAATAATGGCTGGGTAATAGGTCCTATTTATAGAGTTTAGGAATGAAAGGATCTTAATTTAACTTGAATAAAAATAATGGCTTTTTAAGTGAAAATAATTTGAATTATCGTTCAGCAGAGGCTGAAGACTCGTTCAAAAAGATGCTGGACTTATCAAGAGGTTGAAGGGTTGAATGGAAAATGATTTCAAAAACATTCAAAATATGCTGAAGGAGGCGATATATTGCCCCCTATAGGCGATATATCGCCTGGACCATTATGCCCGAGGCAAACGTGCATCGTTTCATGTTTTCCGTATCTACGTGCTGCGATATATCGGCATACGCTGATTATTTAAACACGAAATTACACATTTTTAGCTTAATTCAAATTGAGTAAACATCCTTGACTAAGCCCTCAAACGTATTCAAAGCTGCTGACTGACCTTAGAGCATTCAAATTTTACCCTTATTATATTTAATCCTCTAAATACTTAATCCTTAATCACCCATACATAACATGTGCTTAAAATCCTATTGGTTCCTATCTAAACCTTATAGTATAATAAATATTATCCTCAATATCAGTCATATTAATCAAACCTTAGGTTAAAATTAATATTCTTAAACTATAGGTTAAACTTAGAAAATCTACAAGTACTACTATGAGTGTCCAAATAAATCCCGGTCTGAACCAAAAATCCACAGTCATAAAGATAATACTATAATTACTATAATACTACTATCTAACTAGCTAAGTAAAGTTCTTGGACTCTACAATTCTCCCCTACTAAAAAGAATTTCGTCCTCGAAATTTACTTACCAAATAATTCCGGACACCGGCCTTGCATGTCCTCCTCCAACTCCCACGTTGCCTCTCATTCAGAACTATTACTCCATAGGACTTTGAATATAGGAAAGCTCTTGGACCGTAACTGCTTCATCCCCCTATCTAGGATGTTAACCGGTCGTTCCTCGTAACTTAAGTCTTTCTGGAGTGCTATTGTATCGTACTTGAGGACGTGAGATGGGTCTGACACATATTTGTGTAATATCGAGATGTGGAACACGTTGTGATTATCGGCTAGTGCTGGTGGTAGGGCTAGTCTATACGCAACTGGTCCCACTTTGTCCAATATCTCAAAAGGACCTATGAATCAGGGACTAAGCTTGCCTTTCTTCCCGAACCGCTTGACACCTTTCATAGGAGATATCTTCAGGAAGACTTGATCTCCAACTTCGAATTCCACATCGCGTCGCTTGGCATCTTCATAGCTTTTCTGACGGCTTTGAGCAGCAAGCATACGCTGTCTAATAAGCGTTACTGCTTCTTGAGCTTGTCTAACAGCTTCGGGGCCTAGAAGCTGCCTTTCTCCTACCTCGTCCCAGTGCAACGGTGATCGACACCTTCTTCCATAAAGCAACTCATAAGGTGCCATCCCGATCGTTGACTTATAGCTATTGTTGTATGAGAACTCGATCAGCGGCAAGTACTTATTCCATGATCCTCCGAAATCAAGTACACACGCGCGTAGCATATCCTCTAAAATCTGAATCGTACACTCGGACTGCCCATCTGTCTGAGGATGAAAAGTTGTACTAAGACTTAACTTAGTACCCATAGCTTGCTATAAACTTCCCCAAAATCTTGATGTAAATACCGACCCTCTATATGATACTATCGTCTTGGGGATTCCATGCAACCGTACTATCTCTTGGATGTAGATGTCTGCATATTGGTCTGCCGTGTATGAAGTTTTAACAGGCAGGAAATGAGCCGACTTGGTTAGTCTATCTATTACTATCCAAGCGGAATCATGCTGCTTATTCGTCCTTGGCAAACCCGTCACGAAGTCCATAGTTATATCGTCCCACTTCCATTCTGGTACGCTAAGCGGTTGCAATAAACCTGCAGGCCGCTGATGCTCGGCTTTCACTTGCTGGCATACAAGACATTTGGACACGAATTCTACTATGTTCTTTTTCATCCCTGGCCACCAATATACTGCCTTAACATCATGAGTCATTTTGGTAGACCCTGGATGAACTGAGTACGGGTTGTTGTGCGCTTCTTCTAGAATCGTCTTCTTAATACTTTGATCACTTGGCACGCATACCCGATCCTTATATCTCAATAATCCATGGCTAGTTATTGAGAAATCTGTAGTCTTTCCTTCTCTGACTGCATCCATGTGTGCTGCTAGTGTGTCGTCATGTCCCTGACCAATTCGTATATCCTCTAACAAAGGCGAAGAAGGGAACGTCAAAGAGCACTCCCCCAGATAAGTTGCAGATGGCTATCGATACACAAGCCCATTCCAATGATGGAGTCACCAAATAGGGTGTTGCCCAAAGTGAGGATAGGGGTTTAGATCCCCGCTTTGGGGATTTTGAGGGGACCCGTCGAGGACCTGGAAGAGGTCCAACTTGACGAAGAAGACCCGACCAGAGTTGTAAAGGTCGGGAAGAATTTAGAAGCAACCACGAAGCATGCACTGGTGGAATTTCTAAGAAAAAACCAGGAAGTTTTTGCCTGGTCACACAAAGACATGGCTGGGATAGATCCTGCAGTTATCAGCCATGTCCTAAACATTGACAAGAGTTTTCCACCCGTGCAACAGAAAAGAGGGCTACTCGATAGGGATAGATCGAAAGCCTTAAAAGAAGAAGTTGCAAGATTAAAGGAGAATGGGTTCATTAGGGTGGTGTTTAATCCATCGTGGGTCTCTAATCCAGTACTGGTTCCCAAGCCTAATGACAAATGGCGAACCTGTGTGGATTTCATAGACCTCAATAAAGCCTGCCCAAAGGATCGCTTCCCACTCCAAAGGATCGACCAGCTGGTCGATGCAACTGTAGGACATGAGATCCTCTCCTTCATGGAAGCATACTCAGGGTACAATCAGATTAGTACGCATCCCCCTGATGAGGATCACACCAGCTTTCAGACTGATACGGGATTATACTGTTATAAAGTAATGCCCTTCAGACTGAAAAACGTAGGTGCGACTTACCAGCGATTGGTTAACCACATGTTTAAGGAGTTGATAGGAGTAAATATGGAGGTGTATGTGGACGACATGCTGGTAAAGTTGAAAAAAGCAGAAGGACATGTGAAGGATTTACAAGAATGTTTCGATGTGTTGAACAAGTACCAAATGAAATTAAATCCTCTCAAATGTTCCTTCGGAGTCGGATCAGGGAAATTTTTGGGGTTCATTGTTAATTCAAGAGGAATCGAGGCCAACCCCGACAAGATAAGAGCCCTGATCGATATGAAATCGCCAGAGAAGATCAAGGATGTGCAAAGTTTAACTGGAAGAATTGCCGCGCTAAGTAGATTCATTTCCAAGTCGACGGACAAATGCGTCCCTTTCTTTAATCTACTTAGAGGCAACAAGAAATTCGAATGGACAGGAGATTGTGAGCAGGCTTTCCAAGCCCTAAAAGCCCATATGGCACAACCTCCTATTTTATCAAAGCCTATCGAAGGAGAAACTTTGTTCATCTACCTGGCGATCACCAAAGTTGCTGCTAGTGCGGTACTAGTACGAGAAGAAGAAGGCGTACAAAAGGCGGTTTACTTTGTAAGCAAGAGGCTAATCGGAGCAGAGTTGAGATATCCTCCCATCGAGAGATTAGCCTATTGTGTAATTTTGGCCTCAAGGAAACTACGTCCTTACTTCCAGGCCCATCCCATCACAGTCTTAACTGACCAGCCCCTTCGACAAGTTCTGCAAAAACCAGAGGCGGCTGGGCGTTTATTAAAATGGGCAGTCGAACTAGAGCAGTTCGATATTACATATTCACTGCGAGCAGCAGTAAAAGGACAAGTCTTGGCTGATCTTATTGTAGAGTTCACTGAGCTCCCAAACAATGAGCAGTGCGAAAAGTCTAGTGCGCCTGAGCCCCAAGATGGAGCTCCTTCGTGGAAGTTATTCACGGATGGGTCGTCCAACGAATCTCACGCAGGAGCGGGAGTGATATTGATAACGCCAGAAGGGCATCGATTTCACTGCGCTATTAGGTTCGACTTCACTGCGTCAAATAATGAAGCCGAATATGAAGCACTCCTCGCTGGGTTAAGATTGGCAAAAGACATGAGTATAAAGGTGTTGGATATTTACAGTGATTCACAGCTGGTTGTGAATCAAGTCTTGGGGGAATATCAAGCACGAGGCCTCAAAATGGTGCCCTACTTGAACAAAACTAGAGATCAGTTGGCTCAGTTTGAGAAGTATACTCTCCAGCAAATACCTCGGGATCAGAATTCGAACGCAGATGCCTTAGCCAAACTCGCGAGCGCGAAAGACGCTGACACTTTGAATATTTTGCCAATAGAAAGATTATGCGAGCCGAGCATACGAGCAGATGAAACTAATATGGAAATCCGGATGGAAGATACATGGATGGCACCATACTTAGAATATCTCACAAATGGTGTACTACCAGCAGATAGAAACAAAGCCAGAACCCTCCAAAGGCAGGCTGCTAGGTACATACTGATCGATGGTGTTCTTTACCGAAGAGGATATTCCATGCCACTGCTCAGATGTATTACACCGGAAAAGGCTAAAGAGCTGATGAAGGAAGTGCATGAAGGCTTCTGTGGGGATCACGCTGGGGGGGCAAAGTTTGGCAAAAGACATTCTGAGGCAAGGTTACTTCTAGCCGACTATGAACGAAGACTCAATGGAGTTTGTGCGAAGATGCGATAAGTGTCAGAGATTTTCCAAAATCCCACGCGCAACTCCCAACGAGTTAAAACAGATGCAGAGTCCTTGGCCTTTCGCAGTATGGGGTATAGATTTGATTGGATCCCTGCCAACGGGAAAAGGCGGAGTGAAGTATACAGTCGTAGCAGATGACTACTTCACCAAATGGGCCGAAGCTGAGCCGCTCGCTACCATAACGACCAAGAAAGTTCTTGACTTTGTCATCAAGAACATTGTTTGCCGATATGGTTTGGCTCGAAAAATTGTCTCAGACAATGGCACCCAATTTGACAGTGACTTATTCACAGACTTCTGCGAAAGACATGGAATCGTCAAAAGCTTTTCTTCAGTCACACATCCACAAGAAAATGGGCAAGTTGAAGCAGTGAATAAAACGCTTAAGGACACCTTGAAGAAAAGGCTCGAAGATGCTAAAGGAGCATGGCCAGAACAATTGCCCGAAGTCCTCTGGTCGTATAAAACTTCTCACCAAACAGCAACAGGTCATACCCCATTTTCCTTAGCATACGGGTATGAAGCTATGTTGCCCGTCGAGTTAGATCTGCCCTCCCATCGACGAATTACATACGACTAGGACCAGAATAGCCAACTGATGATGGAGTCCTTAGACTCACTTGAAGAGAAACGGGAAAGTGCCCAACTCCGAGTAGCTGCGTACCAGCAAAAGGTCGCCCGGTACTTTAACTCAAAGGATAAAGAAAGGAAATTCAACGTCGGAGATCTAGTACTACGACGAGTTTTCTTAAACACCCGCGACCCAACTGCTGGAGTGCTCAGTCCAAACTGGGAAGGACCTTACTAGATTGAGGAAGTCCTTCATCCAGGCACCTACAAGCTTGCACGCTTAAATGGAGATCTCGTTCCACACTATTGGAACGGAGAACACCTGCGCAAGTATTATCAATAAACAATCCTTTTTAAAGGACTAGCTTGTATTAATTTTTACTTTTTACAAGTTTCGAAAAAGGGTTAGCCACGATGTATGGCTAATCGCTTATAAGTGTAAGATCTTTTTAAGATCACTCATAAAGACATGTTTAGTCCATTTTTAATACGAGATTATAAGGGACTATGCGCAGCCAGTCATTCTTGCCAACCTTTGTAAATTTATTTTTACAAGTATTTGTTCATTACGTGTGTTGTTTTACTGTATTATAAGTATTACATTTCCTACCGAGCAGTAATGTTCGCACAGGTCGTGGTCAAGGCAAGTGACCAAGGACCTAAAGCTCCTCGATCACTTGAGGGGCATATAAGGTACATCGATAACAAAGCATACCAATAAGTATGTAAACACATGAACAAAATGAGTGAAAGCATGCTACGGTACTTAGAGTATTTTTCAAAATTTATATTTTGTTAAATCAAGCCAAAGTACTATGCTAAGTTCGGTCATATGAACAGATGTTATAATAGACAAAATTATTATAATATCAATAGGCATTCTTTTACACCACGAGCAGTACTGCTCAGATGTAATTGTTTAATTAAAAGTAAAGCTGCCCTTGCAGCAAAGTAAAAAGCTGCCCTCGCAGCAATAAAAGCAAATTGTCTTAACAATATGACCCGTGGGCCGTGAAAACGAAATAAAAGAAAAAAATATATTATTGAGGAGCAGGAGGGTCCTGAGGATTGGGAGGAGCGCCTTGGTCGGCTGAAGGACCAGCTTTAGGATCAGCGGCAGGCTTTTTGGCTTTTTCCTCTTCTTCTAGCCGAATGGCGCACTGCGCCATCAGAGTCCTCTTCAACTGCTCGGACAGGTAGTTGAAGTTGGCCTCCCAGTTGTGCTTCAAGAATTCATAAAAATAGAGGTGAGTGGCCTCCTTACACTTCTTCAAATTCTTGGCCCCATCCTCCTCGAGCTCCTGCACTCACTTCTCAAGCTCCCTCGTCTCCTGCCTGCTGGCGGTCAGATCAAGCCCAAGCTGCTTACATTCTTGAGCGACGAGCATGGCACTCTCCCTGAATTTTTCTCTGGATTCGTTGGCTTTCTTCAGGGCATCTTGAGCGTCCAGAAGTTCCTGGGTGAGAGTGGCTTGGTCCTCGCACAGTTGTTCATTCAGTTTGGACAACTCCTTTTTCTCCTCAAGCAGCTTGTTGTTGTCAGCCTCAAGTGCTTGCTTAGCCTGGGCAAGCCTGGAGTCGAAGTTCTTTCCCCGAGAAACCAACACCCCAACACGGCGCCAGCCAGCAGTTAGAGTTAGCAGCCCCTGAAGATAAAGAATGAGATAAAGTAAGGAAAACAAATCAGACATAAATGATAAAGTAGCAGGAGATGACTTACGCTAACCATCTTGTTCAACCCTCTGTTGACGACCTGATTAGCCTCCATCGAGGCAGTTTCAGTGATGGCGGCCCGGCTGCGACTATGCTTCGAGAGCTCGTATATCCTCTCCCTGACTGAGCCGACCACGAAGCTGGACAGGGAGCCTTCAGGCAGGTTGTCCAAGGTTTCCTTGTCGACAGCCTTAGGAGAAGGCTGTGAATTAACAGGTGTGGGAGTCGTCTGCTCGGGAGGGGGCGGAGGTGGCGAGTTCTCCTTGGAGGGGGCGGTGGCAGAAGCGTCTTCTGTTCGAGCCTTCTTCGAGGGGGTCTTGCTGCTTTCCCCTCGAGCCCTCTTGCTTTCCTTCTTCGGGACAGAAGAGGCAGCGACAGCCTGATAGTGCTCAAAGACGTCCTCGGAGTCCGTACCTGCACCAAAGGAAGAAACACAAGCAGTAAGACTAAATGGCCATGCAGGATAAAAGAATAAAAGTAAAAGGATTACAAGTGGAGTACCAGGGGTACAACTACTGGTCGTAGCATTATTTACTGAACTACCTAGTTCCTGGAAGAAATATGAGTTTAAAGAGGGAGCATTCCTAAAGTTTCCATCCCCATCAAATAGATGAGAGGGAATTGGCAAATGATTTAAAAGCGAGGTTATTGTACCGTTTTCGTCTGACGAATCGTCAGAAAGTTTGGTAGGCTCATCAGCCTTTTGTTTTCCTTTGCCCTCGGGGACCAAGGGTTTCTCTGCTCGATGAGGGACGGCAGGTTCCCTGATTATGAACCCAGTTGGTCTCCTCCGCGGAGGAGACGCCTGAGGTTGCTGCTTGGGTTCCACTTCGGCTTGGACATCGCCCGCCGAAGGTTCACTCGTCGCGGGTTGGGGACTCCGGAGGCCAACCAGCCTAAGGTTAGCCTCAGTAACTAAATTTTTGACACTCTTATCAGCATTTGGCATGCTGGCTAAGAGTGTTGCCCTTGACTCCATCCCTGGAGTGGGGAATGGACGTAACCATGGACCTGGAACATAGCGGAATGTCAAGACATTGTGACAGAAGAGCACTAAGTAAAGAAGCTAGTGACAAAAAACCAAATTTTTACCTCCTCGGGTGAAGGCCAGGTTGTCTGCGACTAAGTCAGGAGTAAGAAAGTATTCACGGTGGTACCTCCCCACATTGGAAATGTGAGTAGTGTCAAACAAGAAAGTGCGCCCGGTTTCTTGATGACAAAGGTGGAAGAACCCCGTACCTTCTTGGTTAAGGTTAGACTTAAGGTCGAAAAGAAAGTTGACCTCGTGGGGGGTAGGTACTGGCCATTTTTTGAGTTTATAAAGGATATAGAGTGTGGCCAGCATTCTATATCCATTTGGGGTGATTTGGAAGGGGGCTACTCCGAAGTAATTTGCAACCCCCTGAAAAAATGAGTGAAGAGGCAGAGTGGCACCTGCCTCAATGTGAAACCTCGACCAGGCGCTGTAGGCTCCGCCTGGCAGGTTGGCCCGCTGGTCGATAGAAGGTCTGACTAAGGTCACCCCCGTCAGGTTGTACTTATTTAAGTAGTTGGCGATCATCCGCAGTGTCACCTTACTCTGGGAAACATCGTGCCACTCAACATCCGGCTGATCAGCATGTCGAGGACGGGCACGCCTTTGAACATTGGTGTTAGGAGCATATTCACCTCGACCACTGGTCGAGGGGGCATCATCAGTAGGCTGGCCTGAGGAGTTAGGGGTTTTCCTTTTTTGAGCTTTTGTTTTTGTTCGAGCCATTCTCTGGGTTGGGACTGGAGGAAGGTTTGGGCTAGGGCGAGAAAAAGGGATATCCGGTATCATAGTAAATGGGTTTTCTTCTCCTTCAAACAGTTAAGCCAGGAGGTCGTCTTCAATGGGTCTTTCTCCTCCCCAAGGGTCTTGCATATGAACTGCAAACAGACAATGGAGGAGATAAGACACATAGTCTGCGAAGTATCGTGGGAGATTGGGATAACGTTGCTCGCATCTATTGACCAGCAGCATCCTACCCCTACACTAAGTTTGGTGCTAGTAGTTTGAAAAACGGATCAAAAAGGAAATAAAGTGTTTTCTGAAAAGGAACTTTTTCAACTCCTAAAGGGCGAGTAAAAACCCAATTTTTTCAACTAGCTTAAAGATTGAATTTTTACGTCGATCTTACGCCCTAAGCCTATGATCCTTACTATCAAACTAGTTCCTAACTTATATAAAGCAGAAATACACTCTCTTACCAAGCATCAGATGGTTTATACAAAAATCCTCATAATTTCTACTCAAGAACACAGAAAATCACAGAGTATAGTAACGGCATGCAAAGCATAATGAAAAGTTTGAAAGACGAAGTAAATACCTGGGAAAAGCGTGGAGATTCAGAAAAAAGTAGAAATTTTGAGTCGGAAAAGACCTTCGGCTGGACGTCTGAATGGTTTCGAAGCTCTGGGTTCTGAAAGCAAAGTTCTTGAAGTTCTTGATAAGAATGGTGAGTAAAAAATTACAAAGAAGGAAAAGAGGTTACTTATAGAGGCTGAGGTATGGCAAAAGGTGGCAATCATTACTTTCCCATTTTCGAAACGTGGGGGAGTGTATAATCCGTCAAATTATTTTCTTGAAAACTGAAAAGGCTTGATTAGACATAATTATGTCACGGTTTTCAAAAACGCACGAGGATCCTGACAGATTTCGTGGGGCATATGAACGGTTGTTTCCCTAAAAGTTTCTTTATTGCTAGTCGCACTAAACAAACTTGGGGGGCAAATGTTATCCAAAAAACAGGCGTGGATGACATGGCAAATATTTAAATACACATGGCTGACATCTGGCAGGAGTCTTGTTCGTATATCGACAAGAGAGATGTCTATGGCGCGACGCTCAATCTTTATATACGACCAGCCTGGTCGTATACTCGCTATATTTGGATAGAATCTTATGCAGTTATAACCATATCCGAAATTATCTCCCATGATTTCCTGAGTATCCGATTATTTAGGAAAGAATATCTGTAACAAATTAATGTAATCCTCCTTGAGCCTATAAATAGAGAAAGAGAGCTCAAGGAAGGGACTTTTGGCTTTCGAATTATCTGAGATTAGAGCTGTTACATTCGAGATATTGTATTGTTCTTTAGAGGTTTGTGAAACTCATTGAACCCTAGTTCTTTGATCACTCCTTTGGATCTTATATCAATAACAGTTCAAGTGGACGTAGGTTATTACCAGATTCTGGGGCCGAACCACTATAAATTCTTGTGTTCTTTATTTTTGTCATCATATTCATTTCAACGTATTTGTCCACATCAAGCATTTCTGACTCCGTGTCAATTGACCAAAGTCAGGGTCAACACCTAGGATCCCATTTTTACCAAATCTTGATGAAAACAATGGCTTCTCATTCAAACGAACTCAATTCCCTATAAGATTAAGTTTTGCAATGACTATAAATAAGTCACAAGGACAAACATTTGATTTTGTTGGAATTTATTTGCCTCAACCAGTTTTTTCACATGGCCAATTATAGGTGGCTTTATCAAGGGAGAAAACATCATCTATAGTAAGAATTCTAATACGACCAGTGTCCACTGAACAACGAGGAAAAAACTGTACAAAAAACATTGTATTTACAGAATTACTAACACTGGCAAGATTAAATTAATGCAATGCATGTATCTATATTCTATTACAATCATTTAATTCTTCAATGTCCTGAAATTTCTTCAATTTAAATTAATTCTTCATAACCTTAAACATCCAATTATCTTAAAAAGTTAAAAAAAATAATACTATATGAAAATATTCTCAAATTATTTTTCAATATATTATATCCTCCATACAAAAGAAAAATACAAAATAGAAAAATATAACGTGCTTATTAGTTTTCAAAATATTATATATTCCAGTTTGTTTAACATCAAAGTACCTTAAAAAGTTAAAAAAAAAAATAATACTATATGAAAATATTATGAAATTAGTTTCCAAATATTATGTCGTCCATACAAAAAAAATTACAAAATAAACACAAAATATAACGTGTAAAATAGTTTTCAAAATATTATATATTCCAATTGGTTTATTCACATTTGTAGTATTTATATTTAAAAATTACATAATTTTCATAAAATATATTAAATGATGTGAAATAACTAAAATATATAACATGGTTTTAAAAGAAATTACTATGAAACAATATTTTTTATGGTTTAATAAAATTTTGTATGGTTTAACAAAATTTGGTATGCTTTAACAGTGGTTATTAAGGACCTGATTGGTTTGCGATTAGAAAACTATATTTTTAAAAATTGTGATTTTGAAAGGAAAATTTGGATTTTGTATATGAAAATATTTTTTTGAAACTGTGATTAGTTCAATGTCTGTAAACTCTTTTTGACTTTAAAAACAGAATATGTGATTGGTATAAAATCTGAAAATACAACAAAAACAATATATGAAGAAAATTATTTTAGTTAAATTAAATTAAATTTTAACAAATGTTATCACATAAATTTTTGTTTTTTTAATTAAAGTTAAATTTGTTTTAATTAACCAAGTTGTTTTAGTTTGTAAGTTAAAAAAACTTCACAAGATTATTTATTTTTTGTTTAGAATTAATAATAAAAAATAGAGTTACGACATATTTTCTTTAATATATTTTATGTTTTTTTAATAAAATTAATTGTATTATTATTTAATCTCGTAGACTAATTTTGGATTTTTTAATGGTATTAATTGGATTTCAAAGTTTCATTTTATTTATCCAGAAATTATTGTTTCATTGTGTCTGAAACGTAGTACATCAATCAGCCAACTATGCTAAAAAGCCACGAATCATTTGGGCAAACGATTATTTAAATCTGTCTATAAGGACTAAGGCATCAATAACCATTAGATAGGCGCTCAAAATGAACATCCCCGCAAATTTTATGAAAATCGAAGTGCAAATATCTGCAATATTCCATAGCTATCACGTTAAAACAAACCAAATAACTTAAAGATATGTTCTTAAGAAGAGGAGAGGAAAATAAATTCTACCTCACGTCATCACTAATGAGAGGTTGCATGGAAGTTCCAATCTTTTCACATAAGTGCCTTCATGAAAATAAATTTGTTTATTCTTCTTTTGATTGTAAAAGAGCTAAAATACATGTTTCTTTCTATTGTCGTAAAACAGATGATTATGATACCATAGCTAAATCTTCACTGATAACCAGATGATTGAATAGTCAATGAATCAAGCGTTATTTGTGTATACATAAAGGAAAAGATAAAGATATTAAGAACAAGATTTTTCCTTCAACAATGGTCAATTTTTTTAAGTTCCTCAACCTTTAAAAAATGTTGAAATTTTTTTGTACTGTTAGTGGTCGTTCAGTGATTTAATTATTAGCTCATATTTCTGTACTAATATATTTAATTTGAAGAAGAAGAATACAGACAGTTGAACAAAAACAAACTAGACGGATAAGGTGAGATTTAGATACCATTTCTCCTCGTGCATCTCCTAGAAATCAGAGTGACATCAATTACATCCTTCCCTATTGCTGCTTTAAAGTGCTGGAAGCCTGACAATTGATTAAGGATAACAACAACTTCCAAAAACATTGCATTTGGTAATAATACAATTTAAAGTAGTAAAAAGATATACAGGAAAAAGATTCTAAAAAGTAATTTAAATAGAGATAAAAATGCTTAAAGCAGCATCAACAGAAAGGATACTCCCTTGGATAATAGGAAGCAAGAAGGGATCAAGCTACAAATGTGAGCAATTAGAAACAAGAAACAAGAAACAAAAGAATTTGAAAATAATTTGGAAAATGTCTAACCTTGTTATCTATGAGCACTTCCAACATATAGTTGTTATTATTTCAAAGAAACAAAATGATAAAACAACACACTCCAAAAGTATGAGAAAGTTTATCACAAAGAAATTAACTGTAATATGAATATTAACTTTCTGGAATAACGTTCTTTAGCCAGTTTAACAATTGTTTGAAACTATTAGGTAAGAGAACACTAATTGTTTGTTTTTCACAAGACATTCATTGTAGCTACAGTCTCTTGTTTGAAGGGAAAAAACTGTTTTTAAGATGTAATAAGCAGGTTTATTATTCTCTCCTTAGATGGAACTTTTTCCTTCTCCCCTGCTTAGGATAGTAAGAGGTAGTATCCATATTCTGATTTCTGTAAATGTAATAATCAGAAACTTCATTGTAATATTTCACAGATGTTGTTGAAGCGAGAAATACTAGAAACAAGGCCATAAAAGGTCATCAAATATTAAACATTGAGGAGAAACTTCAGAAGACTAAGAATACCTAGCTGGATGGATATCTGGTATTGAAACAGGACGAAGTTGATCGCTATCTAAAAGTGAATTACAATTGTTGTGAATCCAAGGATAAATTTTCCACTCTCCTGCATTTTCAGTACTGCATACACCAAGCATAACCTTTCCATCAATGATACGGAAACTCATAATAGATACTTTCATCAATGATACAAAAACTCATAATAGATACACCATGGCTTGAGAAATCATGTAGATCTGGAAAAATCATATTCTTACTTATTAAGAATAAAACTTGAGCATATCAACATGTAGTATGAGAATAAAACTCGAGATTCTTACTTATCTTTATATCTGCTTGTTTACTGAGATTTTCGGAAACTATATTAATGAAAAATAAGCGAGATTAATGATATGAAATTTAGAGGGTAAGAACAAGTTTTTTACGTGGTTGGGGCGTTAATGAGCCTTAGTCCACGAGTCAGTTGTATTAGAGCTTGGAAAGTCTCTTACAATGGAGTTTTTCTCTATATTTTGACAGAGTAACTGTATACAAGTCGAAGAGAGGTCCCTTCTCCAGTGCTCTATTGCCTGGATTTATAGGCTCATAGGAGCACTGGGCTTGGGCCGGGCATGACCCGGGCCCATCAAAGATATGGGTACCCTTGGCTTCTCTAGCGGGGGCCCAATACGAAGGATAAAAATACAAAAGATAAGAATTATTAAGGCCCAATGGGGCGGCCCAAAACTACATTTCGACCGACAAAATGGGGCTTTTGGTCTGGGCACTCCGAGTTACGAGGCAGATTCAGGGGACAAAGCCAGTCAGTGCACTGGCAGCGCAGGTCTGAACCAGCGGCGTGCAATCCCGAGGTGGCCTTTTCCGCAGGTGAAAAGTGGGGACAACCCCAATGCGTCGTGGGGCGGCTTCAGGGTCACGGATGCTTTTTCTTTGCAACCGGGAGGACTTGACCCGGGTTCGCTTACCTCTGTCCCTCTTCGTTTACCACAGGTCCGGACCGTTTACCAGGCTCCGAGACCGTTTTGCGTGCACTTCGACCCCAACTGGCCATACGCTCCTGGACTATCGTCCTGGATCATCCGTCATGGCCACTGTCTGGGTCTGGACCCCACTTGTCCGTCGTTCTTGGTCATTCCCCTGCTAAGTGGGCCTGGGTCGGGCCCAAATCCAATTGCCCAGAGTAAGGGCCTGGACTACCGTCCCGGGCCCAAGGCAGGAAATGAGGATAACATTTACCCCCCAAGCCTTCGCCTGGGTTTGCGAGGTGGAGGCTTGCCTTGTTCCTGGGTACTCCACGAGTGCCATCCCAGTTCCTGGTTAGGATCGTGGGTTCGTGGTAAAGGGCAACGACGCTGGCCGCATGCAGAGCCCAGACCATTTACCAGTGTCCAGGTCCGTTTACCTAAGTCCTGCTTCATGGCGAGGGATACACGTGTCGCCAAGCGACTGCTGCAAAGATGGCACTTGACCTCGAAAGGTCACCTAGCCACCTCAAGGGTCACTAGGCCTAGGCTAGTGCGTCAGCACGGATTCCGAAGCGTCCCATCCGCACGGGGGTCCTTCATTAATACTTCTGCGCGTAGATGGACCGTAGGATGGGGCGACCTTTGACATTCGCCTCTCCTGGGCCGTTGGATTGAAATGGCGAGGATCCAGCTCCCGAGTGTTCATAAATGCCCCTACACGATTTTGGACCGTCCGATGGGGTAATTTCTATCCACTGGATCAGAGACCAGGATTTGGGTCTCTATAAATACTCCTCGGACATTCATTTGAAACTTTTACACTCTCTAGCCATTCCAAGAACTGAGGAGTTGTTTATGTCCGATATAGCTGACGACATCCTTCACCGCCTGCTCACCCTGCACCGTCGCCTGTTTCCAGCAGTTCCAGTATCTGCACCTCTGCCTGAGCGCACGTCCTGGGCCTGCCCTATCAACGAGTTGCTGAACCGCCTTCACCAGTTCAAGAATGAGGTTCTATCGTCCTTACCGTCGGACAACCACCATATTTCACGGCCAACTACTCACAGTAAGTCTTCTTGTCCTTCCTGGTAAATACATGAACGTAGGCTGTCTTTTTTTTCATAAGCTTTAGGCTGCTAGAACTTGCCTATGCTTAGGAGTAGTGTTAGGAAGGTCGCTTGGTCCGGGTTGCTCCGGGTCTGGATGCGTCCTGGGTAGATGGAGCCTATTTAGTAGCCCATTCCTCGTTCCCGATCTAGGTCTCGTGGTTCTCTGGTGAACCCGGACCTGATCTGGAGGGGACTCCAAGCAGTCCATAGGAGGTCCTCCGTACCTTAACCGACTTTCTTGGGTTTTGGTATTGACTGCTTGGTTTCTTTTCTTTGTTCCCAGATCATCAGCCATGACAACGGGCGTCACCCTTCATTTGGAGGAGGAAGTCAACAGGGCCCCCGTCGCCCTCTCCGGGTCCCGGACCCCCAAAGGCAACATATGGGAGATGGACACATTGTCGAACTTGTTCTGGAACTACCGGATGATGTACATCCTGGAGAAGCGCCTGGGCATAGAGTCCACTCCCGGACTCTTCCACAACCGCCTGGCCCGGATAGAGGAGCGAGCGCATACTTCCGTAGAAGGGTTCGGGGCCTGGAGCGCTCGCCACAACAGTGCGGGAGCCACTCTCCCGCTCCATGACTACTTCGTGCGGTTCCTAACCTACGCGAGAATCGCACCCTTCCAGCTTCTGCCTCAAGCCTACCGACTGCTTGCGGGATGGCGTGTCTTCTGCGCTGCGAAGGAGATCGTGGAACCGACCCCCGCGGAAGTCTTGTATTTCTACAAGATGGAACCGCAGGTCAGTGCCAAGGACAAGACTTTGGGCGGCTTCTACAGGCTGAAGCCGCGAGGTAGCTACCCGCTCCCACATGCTCCTGGAAGCATCCCCCGGGCGTTCGTCATTACTGGTTCATGACGTCCGAGTTCCTTGTGGAGAAGAATCCCACGTTGTTGCTGGACTTCCAGCGAGTGGGTAAGTGCTTCCCCGACCCTTAGCTAGCCGGTTTCTCCTTTTTTTTTTCCTCTCTCATCGTGTTACTTCGAGTGGCAGGACCTTTTGCCCAGACTCCTCTCACCCAGTTCATCCTAGAACGGAGGAGGTTTTACTCCGGGCTGAGTGCGGAAGACCTGGACGTAGGGGGCTACGTCAACTGTAATGCCCTGGCTACCCCAGAACAGTTACAGAGAACGGTGAACCGGAAATTTGACCCGCTACCCGAGTCCTTTGGTTAAAAACGTGATCTAAGTGTTATTATCAGGTTAAGGTGGAAGACCAGTAAAAAGGAAAGGGTACATTTCATTAAGTAAATAAACTGCTCATGAGCCTTTTAAAATGTTTACAAGTAGTTCGTAATACAAAAGAGTCACTACAGTTCCAAATTTACAAACTCCGCCGGCCTAAGCGGCAAAAATAGGGTAAACCCCTAGTTCCTCTGAGAACTCCTTGACCGTGGCGGTCAAGCGGCCTTGTATGTACATCACATCGCCCAAGCCCTCCGCTCAAGGCTGGCCAAGCTTTTCCTTTCCTTTACCTGCACCACATAGCACCCATGAGCCAAGGCCCAGCAAGAAAACGTAATAGAACATGATGTAATATCAACAACGATCATAATAACCATTCAGGACTATCAGTCCAACGAATAGGTGACAATAGCCAAAAGTCACAGTAATGAGCATCGCTCCCTCTAGCCATGTGACGATAGGGTCACCAGGGCTTAACTGATAGGTGATTTCTTTCATAAGCATGTTCAGGACAGGTGCATGGTGATTGGTCACCAACATAACCTTCCTCACGACTCTAGGGTCGAAACTATGGACAACGTCCCTTAGCCACGTGACAAACGGTCACCGGGGTCATATACCTTGGCTATAGTCTTCTAGTCGTAGACCAGGCAAGCGCTTATAAGTTCATCGACCTTAGGGCCGGTTCCGCATTAATGCCATAGAGCCATTCAATGCGTGATCATCGACTTTAGAGTCGGTCCCTGACTAGTCAGTGTCTCAAACAGATAATCAGTATTCATTAGCATTTAATATGCAATCCACGTTCACATATATCAACCAACATGCCTCAATATCAAACCATGCATGCCATATACCTGTATAGGGTGCAACTGTATTCATACACTGTTTTCTTACCTCAAGTTCGAGCGAGAAGTATGATAAAGACGACCCCTGAGAACGATCGACCTTTTAGTTCCTTAGCGGTTACCTAATCACAACCAATTATAACCTCCATTAATGAGAATCCACAATAATAGGGTCTTAACCTAAACACCACCCTCGGGACCTCAAAACATGCCCACACGGTGAGTAGATTCGATCCCGGGCCTTAAGGATTGAAACCCCAAGTCAAAAACCCTTAAAAACACTCAAAACGAGGTTTGGAAGGAACAGGGTAGCGCTACAGCGCTCAACCCCTAGCGCCACAGCGCTATACTCAGAACCTCCCAAAGGCCAAAAACCCTCCTGAGGAGCGCTATAGCGCCCTAGGGTGGGCGCTGTAGCACTACCTCCAGCCCAAAACATCCCTGAACCGACCTTCTTCATCTCCTTCGTTTCTAACTCGATCTCCAAGCTTCCAAAGCCTATTCTTGATGCCAAATGAACCCAAAAACCATTCCAACACACCCCAAACATCACAAGCATGGGAACCCTAGCCAAAACTCCCAACAAAACCCATGAATTCACCCTAAACATTTCAGCTGCAAAACAAAACCAAAACAGAGCAAACCAGAGAAACTATGGTTAGAAACTTACCCAAAGCTTGGCTTATGAAGCTCTTCAATGATGGAACACACTCCCAAACTCCCAAGGCTTGCTTCCTAAGCTTGAATCCTCAAAATTGGTTCAGAAACCACAAAGAACAGTGAGGAGAAGAAGGTACGGGAGAACTCTCAAAGATACTCTGTTTTTCCATCACCTTTTTCAGCTAAATAAGGTTATATCTATCCTAGGGGTGAAATGACCATTTTACCCCTAGGTCAATTAATGGTTTCTAAAGACTCCCAAGGGCATTTTTGGTACTTTCCTCCTAACTCGTTAATCATAATTAACGCTCTCCAATACCCGCTATTCTCGAAAATCATAAACACCAATAATTCACATCCCGTTACCGTTTATCTCCCGGTAACGCTCTAATCATCAAAATCACCCTGAGACTCAACCCAAGTCCCGACACTTAAACCCGTTGTGACTAAACCGCTAATCAATAATCTACGATCGTCTCATGTCGAACAGCTCGAACAAACCCACATCATAATGTGGTCTCAACATATATCATCGGCATGCATACAATTAACATTATATTATAATATAATTCTCATAAACGTACATAAACACGTTTAACAGCATAATTAAACAATTATGCCCCCCCCCCCGGCCTACTAATCCAGCCGTTAACCATAATAGGGAATCCGGGGCATTACATCAACACGGACAACCTCCGACTGGACGGGATGCTCACGGCCCACCAGACTATCGTCGTCCCGAGCCTTCGAGGAATCCAGTGGGAGAAGATTGCCGCCATCAGGGAGCAGCCGGCCCTGGAGCATATCGCGGAGGTGGAGACTGCGGCGCGAGCGGACGCGGCCAAGCGGAAGAGGGACTTAGCCCAGACGGAGGCGGCCGCTTCAGAGGAGCTGGAAGCCCTCTTCGAGGAGGCCCTGCCAAACACGGGTACCCCCGGGGATAGCGTATCAGGGCGAGGTAACTCACCCTTGCTCTTAACTTATGCTCCCCAAGTTGGGGACTTAGCTAGGGATAGGCTAGCACTTCGAGGCCCCATGTTCGGGGCTGACGGGGAGATGAGACCTTCGTCTCCCATCCCCGTAGGCTCGGAAGTTCTCATGTTCTCGTCTGAGTTCCTTCAGTATGGGAATTTCTTGAACCTGGACGACATGGGGGATCGAGTCTATTCTTTCACGTTAAATGAGTTGAGTCACGCCCGGGGCTTAGATGAGGGTTCGTCCCGGGTCACTCTTAGTTTTGACTTCGATTTTCCTGTTTAATCGTACTAACTCTTTTTCATTTGCATTTGTTGTAGGAGACTCCGACATGTCTACCCCCGTGGACGAAATGAGGAAACTCCTCGAGGCCCGGGCCGCGAGGGCGGCCAAGGTCGCAGCCAAAAAGGCTGCCAGGAAGAATCCAGAGGCGTCGGGCCTGGACCCATCCCTCAACAAGGAGACGCCAAGGGCAGAGCCTCAACCCGATGAGGGTGCACTTGCCGCGGTCCCTGTCATGGCCGTGGACCCGGCGGCCATCCCCGACCTTGTCCAACCTCTGGTGATCGATCTGGAGCCGGAACCCGCGGTGAGCAGGAGTTCCGGGAAGAGGGCCCTGGATCAGGGCGCTGCGGAGGCTGACACCGGGAAGAAGAGGCCCCGGACGAGGTGGGCTGGCTCGGCCGGTGAGTCGCAAGGGGAAAGTCGCCTCGCCGCGAAGGAGATTCCCGCCTTACCGGCCCTCCCCATACACCCGGCACTACCTGAGGAGGGGGAAGCCGTCGTGCGGGACGAGCAGTCCCGGCTAATTTCCCGGACCTGGGAGAGTGGTCGGGACTGGAGAGACGAGACGTACAAGGCCTTGACGATTCGTCGTCAGGTTGAGTTCGCTGAGTGCCCGGTAGCTTTTAGCATCCCCCAGCCGATCGTGGATCGGCCAGCTGCTGAGACGGGCTTTCGCCCTAAGATGGGGCAGGACACGGCCCCATTCGCGGCGGACCTGCTGGACCAGGTGGGGAACACCATGTCTAACCTCCAGCTTAAGCGGTACGCCACCATCACCAACCCTGACATGTTGTTCATCTCCCAGGATCTCCGCCATCAGGCCACCGCTATAAGTTTACTTTGTCTTTTTCTCCCTTCTTATTTGTTTATAAGGATTCCTCTTAACTTTGCTTTGTTCCAGGATGCTTTGCTGTCCCATCGGAATGCCGACCTGGTGGCCAAGGCGGCCATGAAGATGGAGAAGCTCCAGCTGGAGCTGGAGGCGGCCATGAACGAGAGGGAGGCCACCAAGGACGCCCTGGCCAGGGAGACGACCCAAGCTCGGGAGGCTTTGAGCAAAGCAGTTGCTCAGGAAGACGCGGACCGCGCAGAGTTCGACCAAGTCAAGGCCGGGCTTGAAGAGGCCTTGTCTCGGAAAGAAGCTGAGGCCAACGAGAGGGCATGTGACGCCCTACTACCTTAGAGCCGTTACTAAGTGAGTTTAAAATGTGCAATTAACTCGCTAAACGAGGTTTTAAGAACAAAAGTGTGATTAAACAAAAAGTTAAGGCTGTAATCTTTGAAAGCACCCTATTTCATTGAAAATTCCATGTGTCTAACGTTTGGGATCCCAAAACAAGGTTTATAAAATATTTACAACTCAAAATAGGTTTACAGATAACTAACTATCAAAATCACAGTTTAGTACAACCATTTCTCAAAATGCCCCAACCAAAGCAGTCGGGAAGGCCAAACATGTACGCGCCGCCCCACGCTCTCCGTACTCATGGCTGGTTGACTTTTTCCTTGCCCTTACCTGCAACACAGAGCACCCGTGAGTCGAAGCCCAGCAAGAAAACTCACACAGCACACAATATATGCATATTATAAAACCATTTATATCAGATAATCCACAGATAAACAGATAGTCCATCGGACGAAACATATACGGCCATGTTGTCCCAGAAGCATTACCAAGGCTTGGGATCTCGGTCCTCACCGTAAGGATATCCCATATATCCATTGGGGTCTCACCCTGGTGGTATGCACTCTGCGTGCCAAATGTTACTCTTGGCCCCACTGCCGTTCTCGGCCTTCGCCGTTCCCGGCTCCTTTGCCGTTCATTCAACTATAACCACATATAGCTTAACTTAAACAACATTCAAGCATATAACAGTTCAATCAAGGCTATGACCTAGCATATAGTACAATCTGGGGCCGTGCCCTGCAACAACACTATGGGCCCATGCCCTGCTCTACGGGTACTACAGTTTTCTTACCTGTATCCCGAGCTTTACAATGCACCAAAGTCACGAGCACGGTCCTCTATCCCGAGCCTCTCCGAAAGCCTAGTCACAACACATATAAAACACCCTTTAATACTAACCAATCTAAAACCACTTCCCGGAACCTATCTCATACTCTCGGGACCTCCAATTTCCTAAAACAATACAACGGGAACATTCCCCGAGCCCCCGGGACAAATGCCCAAAAATGCAAAATTTCCCTGTCCTGAAAATAGCCTAGCGCTGCGGCGCTACCATTGAGGGTCGCGACGCCCAGAAAGTCAGAAAGTCCCCCAGCCCCTGATACAGCCTCGCGCCGCGGCGCCAAAGAACAGGGCCGCGGCGCCCCATCACGAACCCAGAAATCTGGGTTTTCCCCTGCATTTTCCCCGAGCCAAAACACTCCCAATTCAAAATCAATCCAAAACCTCAAATAAACCATCTAACAACCTATAAACACCAACAACAAGCATAAACACATAATCACTCCCATAAATCACACTTTGGTTTCAAATCTCAGAAGTTTAAACCAGTGAACCAGAAACTTAAACCAAAGCTTATAAAACTTAAACCATGCTTCAAATTCGTTAAACCACAACAGAAAAAAACCTCAAAATTACATAGAATCCTTACCTCAAGTGGAGAATTCAACCTTAAGCTTCCTTGATTCCAACTTCAAGCTAAACCCTCTGGTTTCTCATACAAACCAGCCACAAACCATCTTTCAATTTCCAACCTAAATTCTATAAGAACTTGCAAAAAAACACAGAGATTCAGAGATGAAACTTACCTCTGACCAATCTTGAGTTCTGTTTGGCATCAATTGCCTCAAACCACCTTGATTCTTCTCTTAAGTCTCAAAATTCCCAACTCCCTTCCTTTCCTCCTTTTTTCCCTTAGTTCTCCTTTACTTTCAGCAAAAACTGAATTGCCTAAGTGAAAGAAACGTAAATGATCTTTCCCTCAGCTGAAGTTATCTAAATCCCTGCCAAAAGACCATTTTGCCCTTCCATCTAATTCCCCTTCTAACTAAACCTCAAGGACATCCTAGACATTTCACATTCCTTACAAATCTACCATTTTCCTCACCTAAAATTGTTACTATCAATAGTTACCAATGGTCACTCACGTTACTCAGTTACCATTAACCATTAACTCACAAACTCAAAGTACAAAATACCCCTAGGCTCCTCCCCAGCCAGGTATTTAATCCCGTTGTGACTTTTAAACTAATTAGCTCCCTAGGACTGCCTCGGCACGTTCATCACAATAACGTCACCACTCACACATGGTACTAATCATATAATACAATTATCACATTTATGCCCTCAGCGCTAAAATTACCATTGTACCCCTAACAGACAAACGGGGCCCACATGCATATTTATATCACCTAAACATGCATTCTAATCACATATTCACTTAAATTCATATATTAACATGTTAATTCACTTTTTGCCCTCCAGGCACGCTAATCAAGGTCCTAAACCTTATTAGCAAATTGGGGTGTTATAGGGCGGCCCTTCTGGAGGCGGCTGAGGCTCAGTCTGCCCAGGACGGGGAGAAGATCCAGAACTTGGAGACCCGGGTCCGCGATCTTGACAGCTCTCTTCGTGAGGAGATGACGGCGCATGAGGAGGCTCGCTGCGGAAAGGAGCAGGTGGATGACTTGCTGCACGTCACTTTTGAGGAGGCCATCTACATGGCTTGGCGTAAGGACATGAGCATGAACCTCCTGATCTTTCCCGACCCAGAATCGAAGAGGGCAGAATTCGAGGCCAAGGAGAAGGAAGACGCGGAGCTTCTGGAGGATGAAGCCTAGGCCTGGATCTTCGCCTCGCGCCGCCCCCCTTTTTTTTTTTCTTTTTTACAATTTTGTAACTTTTTCGGACGCATGCGCGTCCAAGACAATTTGTATTGCTTTTTCTGGTTTATCTTATTTTTGTTATTCCTTAAATAGAAATTTCCTTTTATCACCGTGCCTGACTGATTCTGAGGGTTTGGTCTCGGTTCCAATGGCTAAGAATAGACCCACTGACTTAACTTTGAAAACCTAATGGCCTGTCACCCCCGAGGAACTAGTCTCAGTCTCTGACTGCTCTGGAATAAACACTCGAGTTGGAATTGAGCTGTCTATCCTCCTTTGCTCAAGCTCTCTTAGCCTTGGGCAATTCTTCTTACGATGTCCAAACATCCTACATGAGAAACATGCCCTTGCTCGACATACTCCAAGATGACGCCTCTTACACCGCGTGCATATTGGACGGGTCTTCCAGCTTTCCTTTTTACTTGTTCCAATAAGTGGAGGTACCACTATCTGAGCTCCATGCTCTCCAGCACTCTGCTGCCCAATCGGATGTCCTGCGCTCTCAACAGCAAGAGCCTTCCCTACCACCTGAACATAGGTAGAGACTTCATGCACTGGGGCAACTCTAATGCCCTGAGCTATTTCAGGATTCAACCCCTGAACAAACTTTTCCTTCCGGGCTATATCTGTGGGTACCATGTCAAAGGCAAACTTGGCCAACCCATCAAATTTAGTAACATACTCGACCACAGATGCGTTACCCTGAACAAGATTCAGAAACTCATTCAACTTAACGATCTTGGCCACATCACAATAATACCTCTCATTGAATAGCTGCCTGAATTCTTTCTAATCCATCACAGCTATATCTCGTGTCTGGGACACTACCTCCCACCATGTCCGAGCATCATCCCGCAGTACACATGTAGCACAGATCACCTTATCGTGACCCACCAGTCCCATACTATCAAGAATGGAACTGATCATGCCCATCCATTGCTCAGCTCTGAATGGATCTAGGCCTCCCTCGAATACTGGAGGATAAAACTTCAGGAATCTTCCACAAAGGAATCCCCATTTATTCTCAACCCTAGGCTGAGCTAAAGCTGATGCCACCCCTGGCATAGCAAAGGAATAGGTGCTCCCCAACAGACTCCGCTGTTGCTTCAAATACCTGATCTCTTCCTCCTGCCTCTGCAATCTTAATTGCAAATCTGTAAGCGTCTGCTGAACATTCATAGATGCAGATGAAGAACTAATACCCTGGCTGTAACTCCTAGCCCCTGCATAACCATCACGAGGCCTGATATCTACCCTGAATATAAACCTGCTGATTCAATCTGCAGTCAATAACTTGGCCCATTAATCACAATAAGCATATCAAGGGCTTTCCCCCACGAGATAAATCATACCACACCACAATCTTAAACCACTTGCAGTGCTACAACATACCCATGGCATTCATACATCACTCATAATCCCTGCTCTTCCAACATTCACACCATGCCTCAACTCCAGCATGCAATAGCACAATTATATATTCATGGAGCAGGTAATCAAATGATCATGCTCATAAACATTTCCATGGAGCATATAATCATATAGTCAAGAGTCAGGCTCTATCAAAATCTCATGCTCCCTAATACAATGTGCAGGTAAAGCATTTACATTCTATTTAAACAGCTATGCACATAACTACAAAAATAGTTACCATTCCTTGAGTGAAGCTATCTTCAGTGATGAGTGTACGTGCCCAGCTTGTCTTCAGGAACCATAAACCTTGACTCGCTCTGATACCAAGTTGTAACGCCCCAACTCCAGGGACCGTTACAGTGTGCCTTGTAAACAGTGCTAAACTCGCTAATCGAGTCATTTGGCCAAAATCGTGAACTAAGTATGATTAGCAGTTTAGGGATTAAAATTTTTGGTTAAGATGTAACGTTTCACTAGAACGTTTAATATATACATTGGGATCCCCAAAATATAGTTTCAGAGTCTATTACAGAAAATATTTACAACAGGCCGTTCTAAGCGGCAAAACAAGGTTCAACCCTAGTTCCTCTTTAAACCTCAGCCGTGGCGGACGAGCAGCTGCATATGTACACGTCATCACCTAAGCTCTCCAACTCAAGGATGGTCCAGCTTCCTTTTCCCTTTACCTGCACCACATAGCACCCGTGAGCCGAAGCCCAGCAAGAAAACACAATATAACATGATATAATATCAACAGTAATTGTATTGACTATTCAGGACCAACAATTCAAACAAATAGGTGACTAACACAAGAGTCACAAATGCGGGGTCAGCACCCTTTAGCCATGTGACGATAGGGTCACCAGGGCTTAACTGGTAGGTTGTCCTTTCATAAGTTCGATCAGGACAGGTGCATGGTGAATGGTCACCAACATAACCTTCCTCCCAACTCTAGAGTCGTAACTATGGACAGCGTCCCCTAGCCATGTGACAAACACTCACCGGGGCCATATGCCCTGGCTAAAAACATCTGGTCTTAGACCAGGCAAGCGCTTATAGTTTTCATTGACCTTCTGGTCGATCCCGCATTAATACCCCATATGAGTCATTCAATGCCGACCTTGATTAGATCTAATCTTCATTTGGCCCGGCGTTCACAACGCTCTGCCATTTCTGACTCTTGGGTCAGTGAAACACGACCAGTGCTCAGCCCGTTGTGAACTTAACTAATAAGTCACAGCTTCACAGACGGATCTGACACCATTGCCGATTCTGACTAATAAGTCAGCGCCATACACAAGTAAGTCATGCCACCAAACATATGTCACATATCCAATATCCATAAACAAGGTATTCAGCATGCTTACTTAACTAGTACAAGTACAATTAGGACCATGCACAAACCCAGAGGCACAAGCTCTGAACGATATCATAATCAGTACTCAAAGCATGTCCTAATCACATGTTTCTCATGCATCACATGCATTATACTTAACAATCCAACATGCACCAATCTTAGCCATGCATGTCACGTTCAATAGTCAACCAACATGCATCAAGAATAGCCATGCATGTCA